>NW_007233403.1:0-36335 GCF_000164805.1 Carlito syrichta | reverse complement strand
ATTTCTTTGAACAGTATTTTGTAATTCTCATTGTAAAGATCTTTCACTTCTCTGGTTAGGGAGATTCCGAGGTATTTCATTTTTTTGTCAATTATTAATCTTCTTAGGAGTGTGCCCAATCTATAGCTATGGCTGGGGCACTCTAACCCTTGAAAATCTCAAACCTTCTCTAACCTAATCTTACATTCTTAAGATCTCCAATACTCCCATGAACTTTATTTATTTCTTTTTTTTTTTAAAGTCAAATTGTTCTTTAATGCAGCTTTCAAAAATAATGATGGTTTTTTAAAAAATTATTTGTTTATTTTTTATTATGAAGTTGTGGGGTACAGTTAAGGGTTAGGTATACAATTGCGCTTCATTCAGGCACCTTGTTGATATGGGGTGTTTCCCCGTTCCCAGACAGATATTTGCTACTGTTAATCCCATCTCCCTCCCCCCACCATAGTTTCCCAGTACTGTCAGTCATTTTCGTATAGTATTGCATTGGATGTTTAAGGTCCATTATATGAGTGAGAACTTGTGATATTTGGATCTTTGTTTCTGTGAGAGATCACTCAGTATTATAGACTCTAGTTCCATCCAGGTTGCTGCGAAATTCATGATTTGTTCCTTTTTATGGCTGCGTAGTATTCCATCGTGTATATGTACCACATTTTTTAAATCCAGTCCTCTTTTGACGGGCAGCATGGTTGTTTCCAGGTTCTTGCTATTGTGAAAAACGCTATGATAAACATGCGTGTGCAGGTATCTTTTTTATAGAGTGATTTGTGTTCTTCAGGATATATTCCCAGAAGGAGGATAGCGGGGTCATATGGGAGGTTGGTATTTAGAGCTTTTAGGAATCGCCACACTGCCTTCCACAGAAGTTGCACTAGTTTACACTCCCACCAACAGTGTAGAAGTGTTCCCTTTTCACCACACCCTCTCCAGCAGCTGTTATTTTTGGACTTGTTGATAATTGCCATTCTGACTGGGGTTAGGTGGTATCTCAGTGTGGTTTTGATTTGCATCTCCCTGATGATTAGTGAGGTTGAACATTTCTTCATGTGTTTGTTGGCTGCTCGGATGTCTTCCTTTGTGAAGTGTCTGTTCATATCTTTTGCCCATTTAACAATGGGGTTGTTTGTTTTTTTCTTTTCAGCACGTTTGAGTTCCTTGTAGATCCAGGATGTTAAGCCTTTGTCAGATCTGGTGTTGGCAAATATTTTTTCCCAGTCTGTAGGCTGTCTCCCTGCTCTCTTGATGATTTCTTTGGCCTTGCAGAAGCTTGTCAGTTTAATAAGGTCCCACTTGTCTATCTTCTCTCTTATGACCTGTGGGTTTCAGGTTTTGTTCAGGAATTGGATGCCAGTTCTGATTTCCATGAGGGTATTTCCTTCATTTTCTAAGGTTCTTATGGTTTGAGGTTTTACGTTTAGGTCTCTGATCCATTTGGAATTAACCTTTGTGCATGGGGATAGATAGGGTTCCTGTTTCAATCTTCTGCATGTGGTCAGCCCAGTTTTCCCAGCACCATTTACTGAATAGGTTCTCCTCTCCCCAGTGGTAGGTGGTGGAGGCTTTGTCGAAGATGAGTTGGTTGAGAAATTGAGGTTTTGCTTCTGGAATCTCAATTCTATTCCATTGATCTATATGCCTGTTCCTATACCAATACCAAGTTGTTTTGATGATTGTAGTTTTATAGTAAAGTTTGAAGTCTGGTAATTTTGATACCACCTGCTTTGTTTTTTTTGCTGAGGATTGTTCTGGCTATTCTTGGACGTTTGTGTTTCCATATGAATTCCTGTGTTGTCTTTTCTAGGTATGAGAAGAATGTTGCTGGTAATTTGATGGGTATTGCATTGAATTTGTAGATTGCCTTAGGTAAGATGGACATCTTCACAATGTTGATTCTTCCAATCCATGAGCATGGGATATTTTTCCAATTGTTTGTGTCAACTTTGATTTCTTTGAGCAGAGTTTTGTGGTTTTCCTTGTAAAGGTCTTTCACGTCTCTGGCTAGGAAGATGCCAAGGTATTTCATTTTTTTTTGTGGCTATTGTGAATGAAATTGTGTTTTTTATTTGGGGTTCTTTTTGTTTATTATTGGTGTAGAGAAATACGATTGTCTTTTGTACATTTACTTTGTATCCTGAGACTTTGCCAAAGGACTTTATCAGTGTAAGGAGGTTTTTGACAGATTCTCTTGGAGTTTCAAGGTACACAATCATATCATCTGCAAAGAGAGATAACTTGTCTTCCTCTTTTCCTATTTGGATACCCCTGATTGCCTTCTCTTCTCTGATTGCTCGAGCCAGGACTTCCAATACTATGTTGAACAGGAGGGGTGAGAGTGGGCATCCTTGTCTTGTTCCAGTTTTCAGAGGAAATGGTTCTAATTTTTGTCCATTTAGGAGTATGCTGGCTGTGGGTTTTTCATAGATGACTTTTACTATTTTGAGGTATGTTCCCCGTATGCCTAGATGTTCAAAGGTTTTTATCAAGAAGGGATGCTGGATTTTATCAAAAGCTTTTTCTGCATCTAATGATAAAATCATGTGGTTTTTGTTTTGACATCTGTTGATGTATTTAATAACATTTATGGTTTTATGAATGTGGAACCAGCCTTTCATCCCAGGAATGAAGCCTACTTGGTCATGATGGCTGATTTTTGAGATGTATCGCTGAATCCGGTTTGCTAGGATCTTGTTGAAAATTTTAGCATCTATAATCATCAAAGATATTGGTCTGTAGTTTTCTTTCTTTGTTGGATCTTTACCAGGCTTGGGTATCAATGTGATTTTGGCTTCATAAAATGATTTGAGGAGCATTCCACCTTTTTCAATTGCCTGGAATACCTTCAGTAGGATTGGTATCAGCTCCTCCTTAAATGTCTTGTAGAATTCTGCTGGAAAACCATGTGGTCCAGGGCTTTCTTTCGTAGGAAGTTTTCTTATTATGTAGTCAATTTCCTTGATTGTTATTGGTTTATTTAGGGTTTCAATTTCTTCTTGTTCCAACTTAGATAGGTTGTGTGATGTCAGAAAGTCCTCCATTTCTTTAAGGTTTTCAAGTTTGTTTCCATACAAGTGTACGTAGTAGTCTCTAATGATCTTTTGTATTTCTTCAGTGTCAGATGTGACTTCATCTTTTGCGTTTCTGATTGTGCTTATTTGGTTTTTTTCTCATTTTTTCTTGGTTAGTCTAGCTAGGGGACCATCGATCTTGTTTATTCTTTCAAAGAACCAACTTTTTGTTTCATTGATTTTTTCTATTATCTTTTTGTCTTCTATGTCCTGGATTTGGACTTTTATTTTGGTGATCTGGATTCCTCTGCTGAAATTTGGGTTTTTGTGGTCTTGCTTTTCCAGCTTCTTTAGGTGGCTTGTTAGGTTGTGAATTTCTGATCCTTCCATTTTCCTCATGTGTGTTTGTAGGGATATAAATTCCCCTCTTATTACAGCTTTTAAGGCTGCCCAGAGATTTTGGTAAGATGTTTCTTCATTTTCATTTATTTCCAGGTATCTTTTGATCTCTGTTTTGATGTCATCATTGATCCAGAAGTTGTTTAACATCATGCCGTTTAGTGTCCATGTTTTTGTGGGTCTTGGGGGGACTTTGTTGGTGTCAATGTTTATTTTTATTCCACTGTGGTCCGAGAAGGTGCATGGTAGAATTTCAGTCCTTTTAAATTTGCTTATGCTTGATTTGTGTCCAATTATGTGGTCGATCTTAGAATATGCTCCATACGGTGATGAGTAGAATGTGTATTCCCTGGTCTTTGGATGGAGTGTTCTGTAGGTATCAATTAAGTCCATTTGGTCTAGAGTCTCATTGAGGTACTGGATCTCCTTGCTGATTTTTTGTCCTGATGATCTGTCTAGGGTTGTGAGTGGTGTATTAAAGTCCCCAGTTATGATGGCATTAGAGTCAATGTCTTTCTTTAGTTTTCCTAGAAGTTGCTTTATGAATGTTGGCACACCTATGTTGGGTGCATATATGTTTAGGATAGATATTTCTTGTTGATGGAGTGAACCTTTTATTATTATGTAGTGGCCCTCTGTGTCTTTTTAAATTTTTGATAGCTTAAATGGTATTTTGTCTGAAATTAGGATCACAACTCCTCCTTTCTTTTGTGTTCCATTCGCCTGAAAATTTGTTTCCCATCCTCTTATTTTGAGTCTGTGTATGTCCTTTCTATTGAGATGGGTCTCTTGAAGGCAGTATATTGTTGCCTGGTGATAGTTTATCCCTTTTGTCATTCTATGTCTTTTCAGTGGTGCGTTTAGTTCATTCACATTCAGACTAATTATTGATATGTGAGCGTTCATCCTTATCATATAGTTCTTACTGAGTTGTTGTTCTTCCAGTTGGTGTTTTCTTTTTCGTCTTTCTTTTGGTTTTGGGGTTGGTTCGTGTATATTTTATTCTTTTCTCTGTACTCTTTTCCTTTTCTTCTGTGTTTAGTACTTTCTTAAGTGTTTCATGTAGAGATGGTGTGGTGGCAGCAGAATTTCTTAGGGATTTGATATCTGGGAAAGATTTTAATTCTCCCTCACTGATGAAGCTTAGCTTGGCCGGGTAGGTTATTCTTGGTTGAAATTGTTTATCTTTTAGGACTTTGAAGATAGGGCTCCAAGTTCTCCTAGCCTGCAGGGTTTCTGCAGATAAATCGCTGCTATTCTGATTGGTCTCCCATGGTAGGTGATCTGGTCTTTTTCTCTTGCTGCCTTTAGGATTTTTTCTTTTGTGCCTATTTTATTTAGGTGAATTATTATGTGTCTAGGAGTTGGTCTTCTCATTTGTTGTCTTGCAGGGGTTCTCTGAATCTCTTGTATTTGAATTTTTGCATCACTGATTAGATAAGGGAGGTTTCTTGGATGATCTCATGGAAAGTTTGCTCCAATGTGGTCTCTGTTTCTCTGTCTGCCTCAGGGAGTCCGATTATTCTTAGGTTAGGCCTCTTGAGGTGGTCACTCATCTCTTGAAGGTTTTGTTCTGTCTTTTTGAGCTTATTTTCTGTGTTTTTAAGAGTTTGGGTTATTTCTATATTTTGGTCCTTAAGCTCTGAGATTCTTTCTTCTGCTTGTGTAATTCTGCTTTCAATGCTTATCAATTTGTTATTTATTTCATTCACAGTATTCTTTATTACTGTTATCTCAGATATCAGCTAATTCCTAGTTTTTTCTTGTGTCTCCTCAATTCTTTTTAATCCCTCCATTATTGTTTTGATATCTACATTTACAGTTTGAGACCCTTCATTCTGGGGGATTTTCATTGTTTGCATTCCAAAGTAAGTTTTCTCAGTGTCTGCTCTCCCAGGCGTCTGGGAGAGACCCATACTCTTCTTTGGTTTTTCTTCATTTCTGTAGATTTTTCTCCCTCTCCCCCTTTCCCTCCCCCTCTTCAATTCTGTTTTAGATGGAAGGTGGGGTTGCTTTTATTTCTCTTCTCCAATGACCTGTTCTTTCTTATGAGGGTCTTCTAGCTTTGTTCACTTTTCCCTCTGCTTTAAAGTCTGTCTATTCAGCAGTATGCAGTCTTGGTCCCTAGATTAAAAAAGGGGGCATATAAAAGAGGAAAATAATGGAGGAAGCGGGGATCAATAGGGAGTTAGAAAGAGAGAAGTGCGAGAGGGAAAGCAGATATACATACCAACTATCAGGTGAGAAAGAGACCCAGGTCTGGGAAGAGGTGAAGACACGTAAGAAAGATTCCCTAAAGAGTACTGATAGCTACACAGAGACAGGCTAATAAAATCGACAAACAGTGTAAGTCAGAAGGTAAACAACAGAGGTGATGTAAACCAACAGTTACAATGATAAAATCATAAGTCAAAATAAGTGAAAGAGAGAAGTGCGAGAGGGAAAACAGATATACATACCAACTATCAGGTGAGAAAGAGACACAGGACTGGGAAGAAGTGAAGAAAGGTAAAAAAGATTCCCTAAAGAGTACTGATAGTTACACAGAGACAGGCCAATGAAATCAAGAAACAGTGTAAGTCAGAAGGTAAACACCAAACATGATCTAAACCACAGTTTCAATGATAAAATCATAAGTCAAAATAAGCGATCAGACTAGAGTCACTTCTATGATCTCCAATTCCAGCCTCTCCCTTTTGTTTTTCATTGCAGCAAAGGGATGGGGCTTTGTCTCCTGTGTTGCGCTGTTGCCTTAGGAACTGAGGTAAAGTTTGTTGATAGGTGGGCGGAGCGATGGAAGTCTCTGCCTGGAGAATAGCAAGGTAGTTTATCCAGATCTGTTTTTCTCCACTTGTCTGGGTCCCCCAGCTTGAGGTCTCACACTGAGTGCCTCAGCCAGGGTGGGCCCGGAGTTCCAGAGCTCCAAAGCTCCAAAGAGCAGGCAGTGGGCTGTGAGAGTGGCTCTGGGCCCCCCACAGGGTACTTCAGCCAGGAATGGGACCAGCGTCTCTGAGGGGTGGGCGCCCAGAGCCTCCCTGTGTGACCGGTGGTGCCGGGTGCCAGGCTGAAGACAATGCAGTCAGGGAGAGACCCGGAGGGGGCAGGGACCCTAAACTCCCAGCACACAGTGGAATAGTAGTGGCGAGAGGCTGCAATATCTGGCCTTAGGAAATGAGGTAAAGTTTGTTGATAGGTGGGTGGGGCAATGGAAGTCTCTGCCTGGAGAATGGTGAGGCAGTTTAAGCAGATCTGTTTTTCTCCGCTTGTCTGGGTCCTCCAGCTTGGGGTCTCAAGCTGAATGCCTCAGCCAGGGTGGACCCAGATTTCCAGAGCTCCAAAGTTCCAAAGGGCAGGTGGTGAGTGGCGAGAGTGGTGCTGGGCCCCCTACAGAGTACTTCAGCCAGGAATGGGACTAGTGTCTCTAAGGGGTGGGCGCCCAGAGCCTCCCTGTGTGACCAGCGGCTTGGTGCCGTGTGCCTGGGCTGGAGACCATGCAACTGGGGAGGGATCTGGAGGGGGCTGGGACTGGAGAATTCCACACACGCAGTAGAACAGCAGCAGTAGGGGGGCGCAATATCTGTCCCTGCGTGAGACTGAAGTTCCTGGGCCTGGCACCAGCATGGTTGGTGGTGGGCTGGGGGATGGGGGAAGAGAAGTAATAGCCTTTTTGGGAACTCACGTTCAGAGAATCTCACCAGTTCACCTATGCCATTGCCATCTTGCTTCCAAGCTCTGAGAATTTTTATAAAAAATTATCTGGTTATCTTTTGGAAAAAAAGTTTAAAACTAAAACATCATTCCTCATTTTATTTTTCCTCTGAGCTTCTTTATGCATGTCTTATAGTTAACCCTTTCTCTTAGACTAAAAACCATGCAGTAATCTTTGTTTTTTTCGTTTTCAAGTAAAATTGAGTTAGTCTCTAACATGTGTAAAATCGTCCTTTTACTAACTCTAGGCCATTGTCTTTCAGTACCCATATTGTCCTGTTAATATAAGACTTCCTAGAAAATTATATTGCAGAACTCTTTGTTTGCTGTCTAATGCAGTTACCACCAAAAAACGCAGTAACATTTTGCTCCAGCTATGCTTTTTTCTAATTAAGTATCATGTTCAAAAGTTTGCTCACATAGAGCTCTTCATTCAAAAAAAGAATGTAATACTTTATTAATAAATGCAAACTGGTATAGTCATTGACCCTTTAATGTGATATAAGCATGACCATTATGCAAATTGTTATTAAATAATACTAATATCCACCTTTTCACATCTAGCTCTCTCTTGGTTTAATATCCACATATGATAATCATTCTCACATATTACTCACTGATACAAAGGAGGTTTATTATATTTGGAATTACAGAGGTAGAACTAGGTAATCTATGACAATTCATAGAGATTGGTAGTTCTTCACCTTTCTAAATTGTCCCAATCGATAGTAAACTCATCTATTTTTTATTTTTCATATAATAACTAGAAATTCTTTTTTTATTTTTATTTATTTTTTTATTATGAAGATGTGGGGTACAGTTAAGGGTTAGGTATACAATTGCGTTTCATTCAGGCACCCTGCTTATATGGGGTATTTCCCCATTCCCAGACAGATATTTGCTACTGTTAATCTCATCTCCCTCACCCCACCATAGTTTCCTAGTACGGTCAGTCATTTTCGTATAGTATTGCATTGGATGTTTAAGGTCCATTATATGAGTGAAAACATGTGATATTCAGATCTTTGTTTCTGTGAGAGGTCACTCAGTATTATAGAATCTAGTTACATCCAGGTTGCTGCGAAATTCATGATTTTGCTCCTTTTTATGGCTGTGTAGTATTCCATCGTGTATATGTACCACATTTTTTTAATCCAGTCCTCTTTTGACGGGCAGCATGGCTGTTTCCAGGTTCTTGCTATTGTGAACAATGTTGCGATAAACATACGTGTGCAGGTCTTTTTAATAGAGTGATTTGTGTTCTTCAGGATATATTCCTAGTAGTGGGATTGCGGGGTCATATGGGAGGTTGGCATTTAGAGCTTTTAGGAATCGCCACACTGCTTTCCACAGAGGTTGCACTAGTTTACACTCCCACCAACAGTGTAGAAGTGTTCCCTTTTCACCACACCCTCTCCAGCAACTGTTATTTTTGGACTTGTTGATAATTGCCATTCTGACTGGGGTTAGGTGGTATCTCAGTGTGGTTTTGATTTGCATCTCTCTGATGATTAGTGAGGTTGAGCATTTCTTCATGTGTTTGTTGGCTGCTCGGATGTCTTCCTTTGTGAAGTGTCTGTTCATACCTTTTGCCCATTTAATAATGGAGTTGTTTGTTTTTTCTTTTCAGCACGTTTGAGTTCCTTGTAGATCCAGGATGTTAATCCTTTGTCAGATCTGGTGTCGGCAAATATTTTTTCCCAGTCTGTAGGCTGCCTCCCTGCTCTCTTGATGGTTTCTTTGGCTTTGCAGAAGCTTGTCAGTTTAATAAGGTCCCACTTGTCTATTTTCTCTCTTATGAGCTGTGGGTTTTGGGTTTTGTTCAGGAATTGGATGCCAGTTCCGATTTCCATGAGGGCATTTCCTTCATTATCTAAGGTTCTTATGGTTTGAGGTTTTACATTTAGGTCTCTGATCCATTTGGAATTAACCTTTATGCATGGAGATAGATAGGGGTCCTGTTTCAATCTTCTGCATGTGGTCAGCCAGTTTTCCCAGCACCATTTACTGAATAGGTCCTCCTCTCCCCAGTGGTAGGTGGTGGAGGCTTTGTCAAAGATGAGTTGCTTGAGAAATTGAGGTTTTGCTTCTGGAATCTCAATTCTGTTCCATTGATCTATATGCCTGTTCCTATACCAATACCAAGTTGTTTTGATGATTGTGACTTTATAGTAAAGTTTGAAGTCTGGTAATGTGTTACCACCTGCTTTGTTTTTATTGCTGAGGATTGTTCTGGCTATTCTTGGACGTTTGTGTTTCCATATGAATTCCTGCATTGTTTTTCTAGGTCTGAGAAGAATGTTGCTGGTAATTTGATGGATATTGCATTGAATTTGTAGATTGCCTTAGGTAAGATGGACATCTTCACAATGTTGATTCTTCCGATCCATGAGCATGGAATATTTTTCCACTTGTTTGTGTCAACTTTGATTTCTTTGAGCAGTGTTTTGTAGTTTTCCTTGTAAAGGTCTTTCATGTCTCGGGTTAGGAAGATGCCAAGGTGTTTCATTTTTTTTTTGTGTGGCTATTGTGAATGGAATTGTGTTTTTTATTTGGGTTTCTGTTTGTTTATTATTGGTGTAGAGAAATGCCATTGTCTTTTGTACATTTATTTTTAACCTGAGACTTTGTCAAAGGCCTTTATCAGAGTAAGTAGGTTTTTGACAGATTCTCTTGGGTTTTCAAGGTATACAATCATATCATCTGCAAAGAGAGATAACTTGACTTCCTCTTTTCCTATTTGGATACCCCTGATTGCCTTCTCTTCTCTGATTGCTTGAGCCAGGACTTCCAATACTATGTTGAACAGGAGGGGTGAGAGTGGGCATCCTTGTCTTGTTCCAGTTTTCAGGGGAAATTGTTCTAATTTTTGTCCATTTAGGAGTATGCTAGCTGCGGGTTTCTCATAGATGGCTTTTACTATTTTGAGGTATGTTCCCCGTATGCCTAGATGTTCAAGGGTTATTATCAAGAAGGGGTGCTGGATTTTATCAAAAGCTTTTTATGCATCTAATGATAAAATCATGTGGTTTTTGTTTTGACATCTGTTGATGTATTTAATTACATTTATGGTTTTACGAATGTTGAACCAACCTTGCATCCCAGGAATGAAGCCTACTTGGTCATGAAGGATGATTTTTGAGATGTATTGCTGATTCCGGATTGCTAGAATCTTGTTTAGAATTTTAGCATCTATGTTCATCAAAGATATTGGCCAGTAGTTCTCTTTCTTTGCTGGATCTTTACCTGGCTTGGGTATTAATGTGATGTTGGCTTTGTAAAATGATTTGGGGAGCGTTCCATCTTTTTCAATTGCCTGGAATACCTTCAGTACGATTGGTATCAGCTCCTCCTTAAATGTCTTGTAGAATTCTGCTGGAAAGCTATCTTGTCCAGGGCTTTTTTTTGTAGGAAGTTTTCTTATTATGTAGTTGATTTCCTTGATTGTTATTGGTTTATTTAGGGTCTCAATTTCTTCTTGTTCCAACTTAGGTAGGTTGTGTCATGTCAGAAAGTCCTCCATTTTCTTAAGATTTTCAAGTTTGTTTCCATACAAATGTACGTAGTAGTCTCTAATGATATTTTGTATTTCTTCAGGGTCAGATGTGACTTCATCTTGGTCATTTCTGATTGTGCTTATTTGGTTTTTTTCTCGTTTTTTCTTGGTCAGTCTAGCTAGCGTACCATTGATCTTATTTATTCTTTTATAGAACCAGCTTTTTGTTTCATTGATTTTTTCTATTATCTTTTTGTCTTCTATGTCCTGGATTTGGGGTTTTATTTTGGTGATCTGGATTCTTCTGCTGAAATTAGGGTTTTTGTGGTTTGCTTTTCCAGCTTCTTTAGGTGGCTTGTTAGGTTGTTAATTTATTTTCCTTCCATTTTCCTCATGTGTGTTTGTAGGGATATAAATTCCCCTCTTATTACAACTTTTAAGGCATCCCAGAGATTTTGGTAAGATGTTTCTTCAGTTTCCTTTGCTTCCAGGTAAATTTTGATCTCTGTTTTGATGTCATCATAGACCCAGGAGTTGTTTAGCGTCATGGTGTTTAGTGTCCATATCTTTGTGGGTTTTGGGGGGACTTTGTTGGTGTCAATGTTTATTTTATTTCACTGTGGTTCAAGAAGGTGCATGGTAGAATTTCAGTCCTTTTAAATTTGCTTATGCTTGATTTGTGTCCAATTATGCGGTCAATCTTAGAATATGTTCCATGCGGTGATGAGTAGAATGTGCATTCTGTGGTCTTTGAATGGAGTGTTCTGTTGGTATCAATTAAGTCCATTTGGTCCAGAGTCTCATTGAGGTTCCGGATCTCCGTGCTGAATTTTTGTCCTGATGATCTGTCTAGGGTTGTGAGTGGTGTATTAAAGTCCCCAGTTATGATGGCGTTAGAGTCAATGTCTTTCTTTAGTTTTCCTAGAAGTTGCTTTATGAATGTTGGTGCACCTATGTTGGGAGCATATATGTTTAGGATAGATATTTCTTGTTGATGGAGTGAACATTTTATCATTATGTAGTGGCTCCAGTATCTTTTTAAATTTTTCATAGCTTAAATGGTATGTTGTCTGAAATTCGGATCATGACTTCTCCTTTCTTTTGTGTTCCATTCGCCTGAATATTTGTTTCCCATCCTCTTATTTGAGTCTGTGTATGTCCTTTCTAGTGAGGTGGGTCTGTTGAAGGCAGTACATTGTTGCCTGATGATATTTTATCCATTTTGTCATTCTATGTCTTTTCAGTGGTGCCTTTAGTCCTTTCACATTCAGACTAATTATTGAAATGTGAGAGTTCGTCCCTATCATGGAGTTCTTATTGAGTTATTGTTCTTCCACTTGGTTTTTTCTCTTTTTTTGGTCTTTCTTTTGGTTTTGGGGTTGGTTCATGTATATTTTATTCTTTTCCCTGTACTCTTGTGAAGAACGTTGTTTTTTTTCCTTTTCTTCTGTGTTTAGTACTTTCTTAAGTGTTTCATGTAAAGATGGTTTGGTGGCAGCATAAGTTCTTAAGGATTTGATATCTGGGAAAGATTTTAATTCTCCCTCACTGACGAAGCTTAGCTTGGTCGGATAGGTTATTCTTGGTTGAAATTGTTTATCTTTTAGGACTTTGAGGATATGGTTCCAAGCTCTCCTAGCCTGCAGGATTTCTGCAGATAAATCTGCTGCTATTCTGATTGGTCTTCCATGGTAGGTGATCTGGCCTTTTTCTCTTGCTGCCTTTAGGATTTTTTCTTTCGTGCCTACTTTACTTAGGTTAATTATTTTGTTTCTAGGAGTTGGACTTCTCATTTGTTGTCTTGCAGGGGTTCTCTGAATCTCTTGTGTTTGAATTTTTGCGTCATTGTTAGATAAGGGAGTTTTCTTGGATGATCTCATGGAAAATTTGTTCCAATGTGGTCTCTGTTTCTCTTTCTGCCTAGGGAGTCCGATTATTCTTGGGTTAGGCCTCTTGATGTAGTCACTCATCTCTTGAAGGTTTTGGTCTGTCTTTTTGAGCTTATTTTGTGTGTTTTTAAGAGTTTGGGTTATTTCTATATTTTGGTCCTTGAGCTCTGTGATTCTTCTGCTTGGGTAATTCTGCTTTTCGTGTTTATCAATTTGTTATTTATTTCATACACAGTATTCTTTATTACTGTTATCTCAGATATCAGCTCCTCCTAGTTTCTTCTTGTGTCTCCTCAATTCTTCTTAATCTCTCCATTATTGTTTTGATATCTACATTTGCAGTCTGAGACCCTTCATTCTGGGGGCTTTTCATTGTTTGCATTCCAAAGTCAGTTTTCTCAGTGTCTGCTCTCCCAGGCATCTGGGAGAGAGCCATACTCTTCTTTGGTTTTTCTTCATTTCTGTAGATTTTTCTCCCTCTCCCCCTTTCCCTCCCCCTCTACAATTCTATTTTTGAGGGAAGGCGGGGTTGCTTTTATTTCTCTTCTGCAATGACCTGTTCTTTCTTTTGAAGGTCTTCTGGCTTTGTTCACTTTTCCCTCTGCTTTAGAGTCTGTCTATTCAGCAGTATGCAATCTTGGTCCCTAGATTAAAATAGGGGGCATATAAAAGAGGAAAATAATGGAGGAAGCGGGGGTCAGTAGGGAGTTAGAAAGAGAGAATTGTGAGGGGAAAAACAGATATACATATCAACTATCAGGTGAGAAAGTGACATAGGACCGGGACGAGGTGAAGAAAGACACGTAAGAAAGATTCCCTAAAGAGTACTGATAGCTACACAGAGACAGGCCAATAAAATCAACAAACAGTGTAAGTCAGAAGGTAAATAACAGACGTGATCTAAACCAACAGTTACAATGTTAATATCATAAGTCAAAATAAGCGAAAGAGAGAAGTGCAAGAGGGAAAACAGATATACATACCAACTATCAGGTAAGAGAGAGACACACGGCCAGGAAGAAGTGAAGAAAGGTAAGAAAAATTCCCTAAAGAGTACTGATAGCTACACAGAGACAGGCCAATAAAATCAAGAAACAGTGTAAGTCAGAAGGTAAACACCAAACGTGATCTAAACCAACAGTTTCAATGATAAAATCATAAGTCAAAATAAGCGATCAGACTAGAGTCACTTCTATGATCTCCAATTCCGGCCTCTCACTTTTGTTTTTCATTGCAGCCTAGGGGTGGGGCTTTGTCTCCTGTGTCCCGCTGTTGCCTTAGCAACTGAGGTAAAGTTTGTTGATAGGTGGGGGGGCAATGGACGTCTCTTCCTGGAGAATAGCAAGGTAGTTTACCCAGATCTGTTTTTCTCCACTTGTCTGGGTCCCCCAGCTTAGAGTCTTGCACTGAGTGCCTCAGCCAGGGTGGGCCCAGAGTTACAGAGCTCCAAAGCACCAAAGGGCAGGCAGTGGGTGGTGAGAGTGTCTCTGGGCCCCCCACAGTGTACTTCAACCAGGAATGGGACCAGTGTCTTTGAGGAGCGGGCGCCCAGAGCCTCCCTGTGTGACCAGCAGTGCCAGGTGCCGGGCTGGAGACAATGCAGCTGGGGAGAGAGCCGGAGGGGGCCGGGACCCAAAACTCCCATGCACGCAGTGGAATAGCAGTGGCTGGAGGCTGTAATATCTGGCCTTACTAAATGAGGTAAAGTTTGTTGATAGGTGGGTGGGGCAATGGAAGTCTCTGCCTGGAGAATGGCGAGGCAGTTTAAGCAGATGTCTTTTTCTCCACTTGTCTGGGTCCTCCGGCTTGGGGTCTCGCACTGAGTGCCTCAGCCAGGGTGGACTTGGAGTTCCAGAGTTCCAAAGTTCCAAAGCGCAGGCGATGAGTGGCGAGAGTGGCTTTGGGCCCCCTACAGAGTACTTCAGCCAGGAATGGGACTGGTGTCTCTGAGGGGCGGGCCTCCCTTTGTGACTGGCGGCTTGGTGCCGGGTGCCTGGGTTGGAGACAATGCAGCCGGGGAAGGATCTGGAGGGGGCTGGGACTGGAGACTTCCACACACGCAGTAGAACAGTAGCAAGGTGGGGGCGCAATTTCTGCCCCTGTGTGGATCTGAAGTTCCCAGGCCTGGCACCAGCATGGTTGGTGGTGGGCTGGGGGATGGGGGAAGAGAAGTAATAGCCTTTTTGGGAACTCACATTCAGAGAATCTCACCAGTTCACCTATACCGTCACCATGTTGCCTCCAAGCCACTAGAAATTCTTTTAAAAAATATTCTATATACATGTATGTAAAAATGTAAAATACATGCAATGTAATACTACATACATAATTAATCCATTTCTTATTCAACTATCTACCTACCTGTCATATACCTACTTGCATGTTAACACACTTATCTATATACCCTTTGAAGGCAGTCCTCTTATTCTACTATTTATATATATATAAAATATTCATACAGTTTAAATGTTTTGCTATTTATTCACAGTTAACCAGTACATAAAGGCTTTTTAGTTCTACATCTAGAGTTACCATTGGTTTGAAAAACTAACTTAACCAACTATTTATTTTGATTATAAAAGTCTATTTTGAATCCGAAAATTCACATTATTTTTCACTCTTTTTAACATCTCAAGGAAATATATGATATATAGATACTATGAGAATCTATAAGTATGGCTAAAGATTAATGTTAAAAATGTGTTCTACAAAGCCTTCAAGGGAGGAGCAATTACTTCAAGAGACCAAGTTTAAGAGTCATTGGACTTTCTGAAACAGAAAGAGGAACAGAGGCCACTTTGGAACAAACATTCCATGAGATTATTGAAGAAAACTTCCCTCATCTCATCAGTGACCCCAAAATTCAAACATAAGAGATCCAGAGAAGCCCTGCAAGACAACAAATGAGACCAACTCCCTGACACCTAATAATTCACCTAAACAAAGTAGATATAAATGAAAAATCCTAAAGGCAACAAGAGAAAAAGGCCGTGTCACCTACCAAGGAAGACCAATTAGAATAGCAGCAGATTTATCTACAGAAATGCTGCAGGCTAGATGAGCTTGGAGGCCTATCTTCAAAGTCCTAAAAGATAAACAACTTCAACCAAGAATAACCTACCCAGCCAAACTAGGTATCATCAATAAAGGAGAATTAAAATCTTTTCCAGATATCCAATCCCTAAGAAATTACACTGCCACCAGACCACTTCTACATGAAACACTTAAGAAAGTACTAAACACAGAAGAAAATAAAAAATAACAGCAGCATTCTTCACAAGAGCACTGGAAAAAGAATAAAACCCACATGAACCAACTCCAAAACCAAAAGAAAGACAACTAATTAAGAGGAACAACAATAACAACTCAATAAGGACCTTATGATAGGAATCAACTCTCACATTTCAATAATAAGCCTGAATGTGAATGGACTAAATGCACCACTGAAAATACGTAGATTGGCAAAATGGATAAAATATCACCAGGCAACAATATATTGCCTTCAAGAGACCCATCTCACTAGAAAGGACATGCACAGACTCAAAGTAAGAGGATGGGAAACAAATTTTCAGGCGAATGGAACACAAAAGAAAGGAGAAGTTATGATCCTAATTTCAGACAAAATACCATTTAAGCTGCCAAAAATTTAAAAAGATACAGAAGGCTACTGCATAATGACAAAATACTCACTCCATCAACAAGAAATATCTATCCTAAACATATATGTGCCCAACATAGGAGTGCCAACTTTCATAAAACAGCTTCTAGGAAAACAAAAAAGATATTGATTCTACACTATCATAGCTGTGGACTTTACTACTCCACTCACAACCCTAGACAGGTCATCAGGACAAAAAATCAGCAATGAGATCTGGAATCTCAATGTGACTCTTGACCAAATGGACTTAATTGATACCTACAGGACACTCCACCCAAAAACCACAGAATATACATTCTACTCATCACCGCATGGAATGCACTCTAAGATTGACAACATACTTGGCCAAAATCAAGCATAAACAAATTTCAGAAGATCGAAATTTTGTCATGCACCTTCTCGGACCACAGTGGAAAAAAATAAACATCAACACCAACAGGGTCCCCCCCAAACCCACAAAGACATGGATACTAAATAGCATCATGCTAAACAATTCCTGGGTCAATGATGAAATCAAAACAGAGATTAAAAGATACCTGGAAACAAATGAAAATGAAGAAACATCTTACCAAAATCTCTGTGACACCATGAAAGCTGTAGTAAGGGGAGAATTCATATCTCTACAAACCCACATGAAGAAAATGGAAGGATCACAAGTTAGCAGCCTAACAAATCACCTTAGGAAGGTAGAAAAGCAAGACCACCAAAACCCTAACTTTAGCAGAAGAATGCAGATCACCAAAATAAAAGCCCAAATCTGAGACATAGAAGACAAAAATATAAGACAAAAAAAATCTATGAAACAAAAAGTTGGTTCTTTGAAAGGATAAAGAAGATCGATGGTCCCCTAGCTACACTGACCAAGCAAAAAAGAGAAAAAACCCAAATAAATACAATCAGAAACACAGAAGATGAAGTCACATCTGACCCTGAAGAAATACAAAAGATCATTAGAGACTACTATGTAAACTTGTATGGAAACAATCTTGAAATCCTTAAGGAAATGGAAGACTTTCTGGTAACACACAACCTGCCTAGGTTGAAACAAGAAAAAATTGAGACCCTAAATAGACCAATAACAGTCAAGGAAGTTGACTATGTAATAAGTAAACTACCTACAAAAAAAAAAGGCGACTCATTTGCTTCTGTACTAGACTGGAGTCCAGTCTCTTTCTTTCTCTCTTCTTCCTCCCAATCACCAACGCCGTCTCCACCTTTGGGGTACCCTGAACCTGGCTGAAGCTGGTCTTCAGCAAGTGGTGCCCGACGTGGGGCCTCAAGCTCAGGACTGTGGAGATCATAATTGTTTGCACAGTGTTTTGAAGTCTTCAGAAGCAAACTGCCATGGGTGTAAAATGTTATTCTAAAGACAGAAGATTTGAGACTGGTATGGTTTTCTTTTCCTAAGGTGGAGTCTTACTCTGTCACCCAGACTGGAGTGCAGTGGCATGCTCCCAGCCACTGCAGCCTCAACCTGCTGGGCTCTGGTGATCCTTCTGCCTCAGCCTTTCAAGTAGCCAGAACTACAGACTGGTTTCAAACTCCCAGCTTCAAGCAATCCTCTTGCCTCAGCCTGCCAGCGTTGGGATTAAAGTCATACTAGGATGCCACTGTGAGGAGATGCCTTTGATGAAGCAGGTCTCCACTAGACACCAAGGACAGTGTTTTGGTCACTGCCTCCAGAACGCTATTTGACTTCCGGTAAGATGGCGATGGGGCAATCTGGTCTGTGAAACCCTCTGCAAAGGAGAACTGCAGTGGGTCTCTGGCTCTTGCCCTGGGGGCTGCGGACTCCAAAATCGCAGCCTGCTCTTCATACAGAGCTCAGCTGTTTTCACCGCTGGGACATCGCAGTGGACTGGACAGCCACCGCAGCGCAGACACTGCCGCCATGGCCATTGCTGCTGCAGCTGCCACAGTCACAGCCGCCACAGCAACCACAGCCACAACCGCCTCAGCTGGCACTGGTAGTACATCGCACCACCTGGGCCGAAGGTGATCCACGACTTCAGTCCTTGATGCCCCTTCAGGAAGATCTGCTGGGATCGCTTCCCTTAGGTAAATCTCAAAACTGTAAAAAGGACCACCCACAACCTACAGTGAAACTCCAGAATTGAGCAAAGTAATAGGGCAAACATAAAGAATAGGAGATTGAACAAACAGAAGTAAAACCAATCGCTTTACCCCTGAATAACATAATTAAAGAAGATGGTGACGTGGAGGGAAGGAAAAAGTAGGGAGGGGGAAAAACCGCACAAATGAAGAAAAACCAAAAGAAGAATATAGGTCTCACACAGACCCCTGGGAGATCAGGCACTGAGAAAACAGATTCTGGAACACAAACATTGAAGAGCCCCCAGAATGGCTGGTCACATGCAACAAAAGAAGACATCAAGACATTAATGGAGAGAATTAAAAAAATTGAGAAGAGACAAGAGGAAAATAGGAAGGAACTGATGTCAGAAATAACAGCAGTAAAGAATACTGTGATGGAAATGAATAACAGACTAATAAGCATGGAAAGCAGAATTAGCCAAGCATAAGAAAAAATCTCAGAACTCAAACCAAAACACAGAACTAACCCAAACTGTCAAAAGCATAGAAAAGAAGCTAAAAAATACAGAACAAAACCTGCAAGAGATGAATGATCACTTCAAGAGACCATACCTAAGAGTAATTGGGCTTCCTGAGGCAGAGAGTGAAACAGAAGCCACACTGGAACAAACATTTCATGAAATCATTCAAGAAAACTTTCCTCATCTCATCAAGAATAAAAAAATTTAAACACAAGAGATTCAGAGAAGCCCTGCAAGACAACAAATGAGAAGACCAACTCCCAGACACAGAATAATTCGCCTAAACAAAGTAGCTATAAAAGAAAAAATCCTAAAGGCAGCAAGAGAAAAAGGCCAGACTACCTACCAGGGAAAACCAATTAGAATAGCAGCAGATTTATCCACAGAAACCCTTCAGGCTAGAAGAGCCTGGAGCCCTATCTTCAAAGTTCTAAAAGAGAAACAATTTCAACCAAGAATAACCTACCTAGCCAAATTAAGCTTCATTAGTGAGGGAGAATTGAAGTCTTTTCCAGATGTCCAATAACTAAGAACGTATGCTGCCACCAGACCACCTCTACAAGAAACACTTAAGAAAGCACTGAATACAGAAGAAAAAGAAAAAAGAACAACATTCCTCACAAGAGTACAGACAAAAGATTAAAAACACAGACAAACCAACTCCAGAACCCAAAGAAAGACAACAAAAAAACAGGAACAACTCTGTAAGAACCCTATGACAGGGATCAACTCTTGCATTTCAATTATTAGCCTAAATGTGAATGGCCTAAATGCACCACTGAAAAGACATAGAATGGCAAAATGGATAAAATATCAACAGGCAACAATCTATTGCCTTCAAGAGACACACCTCACTAAAAAGGACACCAACAGACTCCAAGTAAGAGGATGGGAAACAAACTTTCAGGCGAATGGAATACAAAAGAAAGGAGGAGTAGCGGTCTTAATTTCAGACAAAATACCCTTCAAGCTGTTAAAAATAAAAAAAAATACAGAGTCCACTACATAATGATAAAAGGCTCAATCCATCAACAAGAAATATCTATCCTAAACATATATGCACCCAACATAGGTGTGCCAACTTTCATAAAGCAACTTCTATGAAAACTAAAGAAAGATATTGACTCCAACACCATCATAACTGGGGACTTTAATACACCACTCACAACCGTAGACAGATCATCAGGACAAAAAATTAGCAAGGATATGCAGAGCCTCAATGTGACTTTGGACCAAATGGACTTAATTGATACCTACAGAACACTCCATCCAAAGACCACAGAATATACATTCTACTCATCACCGCATGGAACATATTCTAAGATCAACCAGGTAATTGGACATAAATGAAGCATAAGCAAATTTAAAAGGGCCGAAATTCTTCTACCAAGCACCTTCTTGGACCACAATGGAATAAAAATAAACATTGACACCAACAAAGTGCCCCCAAAACACATAAAGACATGAACACTAAACAGCATGATGCTAAACAACTCCTGGGTTGATGAAATCAAAACAAAGATCAAAATATACCTGGAAACAAATGAAAATGAGGAAACATCTTACCAAAACGTCTGAGACGCCTTAAAAGCTGTAGTAAGAGGGGAATTTATATCCCTACAAACACACATGAAGAAAATGGAAGGAAAACAAATTCACAACCTAACAAGCCACCTAAAGAATCTGGAAAAGCAAGACCACAAAAACCCTAATTTCAGCAGAAGAATCCAGATCACCAAAATAAAAGCCCAAAGCTAGGACATAGAAGACAAAATGATAATAAAAAATTCAATGAAACAAAAAACTGGTTCTTTGAAAGGATAAACAAGATCGATGGTCCCCTAGCAAGACTGACCAAGAAAAAACGAGAAAAAAACCAAATAAGCACAATCTGAAGCACAAAAGATGAAGTCACATCTGACCGTGAAGAAATACAAAAGATCATTAGAGACTACTATGTACACTTGTATGGAAACAAACTTGAAAAGCTTAAGGAAATGAAGGACTTTCTGACATCACACAACTTACCTAGATTGAACCAAGAAGAAATTGAGACCCTAAATAGACCAAAAACAATCAAGGAAATCGACTACATAATAAGAAAACACCCTACAAAGAAATGCCTGGTTCAGATGGCTTTCCAGTAGAATTCTACAAGACATTTAAGGAGGAGCGGATACCAATCCTACTGGAGGTATTCCAGGTGTTTGAAAAAGATGGAATGCTCCCCAAATCATTTTACGAAGCCAACATCACATTGATACCCAAGCCAGGTAAAGATCCAACATAGAAAGAGAAGTACAGACCAATATCTTTGATGAACATAGATGCTAAAATTCTCAACAAGATCTTAGCAAATCGAATTCAGCAATACATCTCAAAAATCATCCATCATGACCAAGTAGGCTTCATTCCTGGGATGCAAGGTGTTCAACATTCGTAAAATCTTAAATGTAATTAAATACATCAACAGATGTCAAAACAAAAACCACAGGATTATATCATTAGATGCAGAAAAAGCTTTTTTAAAAATCCAGCACCCCTTCTTGATAAAAACCCTTGAACATCTATGCATACGGGGAACATACCTCAAAATAGTAAAACCATCTATGAGAAACCCACAGCCAGCATACTCCTAAATAGACAAAAATTGGAACCATTTCCCCTGAAAACTGGAACAAGACAAGGATACCCACTCTCACCCCTCCTGCTCAACATAGTATTGGAAGTCCTGACTCGAGCAATCAGAGAAGAGGAGGCAATCAGGGGTATCCAAGTAGGAAAAGAAGAAGTCAAGTTATCTCTCTTTGCAGATGATATGATTGTGTACCTTGAAAACCCAAGAGAATCTGTCAAAAATCTCCTCACACTGATAAAGGCCTTTGGCAAAGTCTCAGGATACAAAATAAATGTAAAAAAGACAATCGCATTTCTCAACACCAATAATAAACAAACAGAAACCCAAATAAAAACCACAATTCCATTCACAATAGCCACAAAGAAAAATGAAATACCTTGGCATCTTCCTAACCTTTACAATCAAAATTACAAAACATGCTGAAAGATATCAAAGATGACACAAACAAGTGGAAAAATGTCCCATGCTCATGGATTGGAAGAATCAACATTGTGAAGATGTCCATCTTACCTAAGGCAATCTACAAATTCAATGCAATACCCATCAAATTACTAGCAACATTCTTCTCAGACCTAGAAAAGACAACACAGGAATTCATATGGAAACACAAACGTCCAAGAATAGCCAGAACAATCCTCAGCAACAACAACAACAACAAAAAACAAAGCAGATGGTATCACATTACCAGATTTCAAATGTTACTTTAAAGCTACAGTCATCAAAACAGCTTGGTATTGGTATAGGAACAGGCATATAGATCAATGGCATAGAACTGAGATTCCAGAAGCAAAACCTCAATTTCTCAACCAACTCATCTTCGACAAGACCTCCACCACCTACCACTGGGGAGAGGAGAACCTATTCATTAAATGGTGCTGAGAAAACTGGCTGACCAAATGCAGAAGATTGAAACAGGACCCCTATCTATCCCCATGCATAAAGGTTAACTCCAAATGGATCAGAGACCTAAATGTAAAACCTCATACCATAATAACCTTAGGAATGGAAGGAAATAACCTCATGGAAATCGGAACTGGCATCCAATTCCTGAACAAAACCTGAAACCCACAGCTCATAAGAGAGAAGATAGACAAGTGGGACCTTATTAAACTGACAAGCTTCTGCAAAGCCAAAGAAACCATCAAGAGAGCAGGGAGACAGCGTACAGACTGGGAAAAAGTATTTGCCAACACCAGGTCTGACAAAGGCTTAACATCCTGAATCTATAAGGAACTCAAACATGTTGAAAAGAAAAAAAACAAACAACCCCATTATAAAATGGGAAAAAGATATGAACAGACACTTCACAAAAGAGGACATCTGAGCAGCCAACAAACATATGAAGAAATGTTCAACCTCACAAATCATCAGGGAGATGCAAATCAAAACCACACTGAGATACCACTTAACTCTAGTCAGAATGGCAATTATCAACAACTCAAAAAATAACAGCTGCTGGAGAGGGTGTGGCAAAAAGGAAATCCTTCTACACAGTTGGTGGGAGTGTAAACTAGTGCACCCTCTGTGGACAACAGTGTGGCAATTCCTAAAAGCTCTAAATATCAACCTCCCATATGACCCCGCAATCCCCCTACTGGGAATATATCCTGAAGAACTCAAATCACTGTATAAAAAAGATACCTGCACACGTATGTTTATCCCAGGATTGTTCACAATAGCAAGAACCAGGAAACAACCATGCTGCCCATGAAAAGAGGACTGGATTTAAAAAATGTGGTACATATACACGATGGAATACTACACTGTCATAAAAACGAACAAAATCATGAATTTCGCAGCAACCTGGATGGAACTTGAGTCTATAATACTGAGTGACCTCTCACAGAAACAAAGATTCGAGTATCACATGTTCTCACTCATATAATGGACCTTGAACATGCAATGTAATACTGTAAGAAAATGACTGATGGTACTGGGAAAGTGTGGGGGGGAGGGGGATGGGATTATCAGTAGCAAATAAATGTCTGGGGAAAGGGAAACACCTCTTATCAACAGGGTGCCTAAATGAAACGTAATTGTACACCTAACCCTTAACTGTACCCTACAAAACCATAATAAAAATATTGATTAAAAAAATTAATGGAGAGATTAAAAAGAATTGAGGAGAGACAAGAAGAAACTAGGAAGGAGTTGATAACTGAGATAACAGTAATAATGAATACTCTGAATGAAATAAATAACAAACTAATAAGCATGGAAAGCAGAATTATCCAAGCAGAAGAAAGAATCTCTGAGCTTGAGGACCAAAATATAGAACTAACCCAAACTGTTAAAAACACAGAAAACGAGCTTAAAAAGACAGAACAAAACCTTCTAGAGATGAGCGTTTACTTAAAGAGAAAGAATCTAAGAGTAATTGGCCTTCCTGAAACAGAAAGAGAAACAGAAACTACTGTGGAACAAACATTCCTTGAGATTATTAAAGAAAACTTCCCTCATCTTATCAGTGATGCAAAAATTCACATACAAGATATTCAGAGGACCCCTGCAAGACAACTAATGAGAAGACCATCTCCCAGGCACCTAATAATTCGCCTAAACACAGTAGATATAAAAAAAAATCCTAAAGGCAACAAGAGAAAAAGGCCAGATCACCTACCAAGGAAGACCAATTAGAATAGCAGCAGATTTATCTACAAAAATGCTGCAGGCTAGGAGAGCTTGGAGCCCTATCTTCAAAGTCCTAAAAGAGAAACAATTTCAACCAAGAATAACCTACCCAACCAAGTTAAGCTTTATCAGCGAGGGAGAATTAAAATCTTTCCCAGATATTCAATACTTAAGAACTTACACTGCCACCAGACCACCTCTACATGTAGCACTTAAGAAAGTACTAAACACAGAAGAAAAGGAAAAAAGAACAGTAACATTCTTCAAGATGCATCAGCCTTTAATTTTAACTCTTTGTATATGTAAATCTTTTAGAGGTCTGGAATTAGTGACCTCTTGAACCCAAAAAACAACATCACTAGAACAAAATCTAGAGTCACCTCTAGGCATGTCTGTTAAAGTTTTATCTGTTTTATGATAAGGCAGGAGTAGCAACTTGACTATTTTCTGACCTTTGTTAAACTGTACAATATTGTTAGGGGGAGTGACAAGCTACTGGATTTTCTCTGCATAATCGGAATCTACCACTCCAGGAATAATGTAAATTCATTGTAAAGACAATGAACTTTTGTCTAATATTATACCCACTATTTTTTTGGGAGAGGGTCCTTTATTCTCATAGGAATTGGGGTTATTGGAATATCTGGGGTTAATAATGTTGTGATGGAGGAACAGAGGTCCGGTCTTGTGCTCCCTGGGGTGGCTCAGATGAGCTCTGTGATGGAACAAAAGAATTGAACGGGTTTATGGTCGAAGCTGTCCCTATTGTTATTTGGGGCCGGGGCTGGCCACTCTGGCCATTTTGCTGAATCGGGATGATTTGTTGTTGAGTTAAGGGAGTGTTACTTTTGTGAAATTTAGACCGACACTCTTTTGTCCAATGATAGCCTTTTTGACATTTAGGACATAGTGTTTTTGGTTGAGTAGCCCCAGTAGTTGGCAACGGTATGTCTTATAAACTAACCATACCTTGTTTAGTCAGACAATTTTTACTAATATGTCTGAATTAAAGTAAGACTGTAATGAGATATTTTTTTGCTTATTATTTTTATATTTTTGTTTATATTATTTATATATTGTTTATGTTGTTTATTTATATTATTTATATATTGCTTATATACTTTTGTTTATTATTGCTTGAGCTCTCTGTATTTTTATAATAAAAAGAAAAGTGTAACTAAGTCTAGGCTTTATTTTAGTATTCTCAACCTTTAAAAGAAAACCTTAGAAAGCGGTGTAGTAATGGCAGTAAAAAGGAAGGTCTCCTCCTCCTCATCATCATCGTCAGCATTGTTTGATATAATCAATTATATTGTCAGTCTTTTTTATCGGTCTTATTAAAGCCTGACAAGTGTTATTAGCATTTTTAAAAGCCAATTGTTTAACTAAAATTTTTGCTGTCTCTTTGTTAGTAATTACTCATTTGATGGTGGTGGTTAGTCTAGAGACGAAGTCCTTGTAGTTTTTAATCTGTCTTTTGTTTTATCTCAGACAAGGAAGGAGTTTGGAATCAGTAGGCAACTTTTTCTAAACCGTAGAAGCACAGTGGCTTATTTGAGTATACACTTTTCTAGGGAAAACTATTTGAGTGTTATATGTGGCATACTGCCCAGTACCTGTCAGCATATCTTTAACAATAATAAATGTATTTGGTGACCGATTTGATTTTGTGTCATTTGAATTTGTACCTGATCTTTATACTCTGTTTTTTATAGTAAATAGGCTTCTCTGGATAAGCAGCTTTTAACCAATTGTTGTCAATCAGAAGCAGTCATCCAGCGAGAAGTGAATTGATCTAAAATAGTAAGAGTATAGGGAGTCAAAGGACCATATTGTGAATTGGCCTCTTTTAATTTTCTTATCAACTTGTAAGGTAAAGTTTCCCATTGCACTTGGCCCACTCCATCAACGTCAGTAATAGCCACTGGAAAACATCTTGATAAACTGAAATCTCTTTCCTTTTCTGCCTCTGCTTGAGCAGCCTGTATTCCAAAATGAAAAGGAGGGGCAGGGGCACTGTCGGGTGTAAGGTTTAGTTTTCTTATCTCTGTCTTATGGAGAGGGACCTGTGAAAAAGGTGGATTAGTGTTATTAAAGTAATTGTTACCATGGTAATTTGTAGCTTTATTTTCCACACCTGTCATGTCTTGTGGGGATAATTCATCATCATAATTTGGAGGCACTGAGGCAGTAGCGAAAAGAAAAGTTTTTTTTATCATCCTTATCATCATCAATGGCCTTTTTGGAAGGAAATTTTTATAATCATGTTGGGAATCTAAAGCATCTTTGATTAAATTCTATAAAGAAAAAGCATTAGGTGGCACCTTTTTGGGCCCATCTTGAGTATAATACAGTCTTAATTTTTTTCCCACTTTTGCCCAGATATCCAAATTCACTGTACCTTCTTCAGGAAACCACATTGTTTTTGCACAAAATGCAAAAAGTGGGCTAGATTATTAGAAGAAACTTTAGTTTCACGTTTAGACAAAGTATTCATTAATATACTGATGAACATTTTTCATTTTTTAGATTCGCTCTGGCCCATGATTGTGTCATGGCTCTGGCATCACAAAAACTATACTTACCCATTCTCATTCTGCCTGTCTCTACAGAGGGGTCTGTAGCACCCTGGGTAAGACCCTAACTGTCCTAAAATGAGAAAAAGCTTACCTTTCCAGAGACCCACGTTGGGTGCCAGTTGTGGGGGTCCTGCCCCTGCAGGGATTGGAGGTCTCTGGTGGTGTGATGGCATCAGTGATTAAACTGGAGGGATAGATATAAAGAGAAATAAATTAGAGAAAAAAAAGGGAGTGGACTTCTGTCTAGTGTGAAAGCCATTTAATGGGTGTAATCCCAGGGTTTTTATCCCCAAACCCTATAAAGTTATCATCACAGGAACTCTTGCTGTTATTATACAAAAGGTAGTATGTGCCTCTTACATGAACAGGTCAGGCTATACATAAGACACCCCCCATTCTCAAGAAGATGTATTTTTAAACATAAAAAACATAAAATTTGTATCCAGTTTTATATACCTTTAATTGTTTATAGTTATATAACATCATTTAATACTTACACCTAAAACCAACATGATGATATATTGCCTTTTACTATTCTATGTTAATGTAAACTGGTTTTTATAAAACAGTTGGTGCTATACTTATACTCTCTTAACACCAGCAAACCTAATTCAATTCAAACTTCACTGGTCTGCCTAAATCAAACTAAACTAAGCACACTTCTATATTAAAATGGTTTTTAAATTTTTTTAATCTATATAAACTATTTTGTAAATTTCTAAAATCATATTAAAACAATCCCCTGTGACTTATACTAAGGCTCCTCAATGTGACTCAAAATTAAACTTAAATTGTTTAAAAACAAAAACTATAAACTGTAAAAAATGGAAACAATAGACTCCCAAGTTAACTGTGTTCATTCTGGTTTTAGAATCTTCTGTTACAGTCAACAAGAGCCTTTCCTGGTTACTTGTGCCAAGTAAAAAAGAGGGAGAAAATGGGGTCAACAGCTCCCAAACATATTCTAGTGGTCTCGGGGTTAACGGTCCTTCCTGATCCCTAATGCTCAGTGGGCCTCTGTGGCCAGCTCCCAACACCACCTAATGACCACAGAATATACATTCTACTCAGCACCACATGAAATGCACTCTAAGATTGACCACATACTTGGCCATCAATCAAGCATAAAGAAATTTCAAAAGATTGAAATTTTGTCATGCACCTTCTCGGACCACAGTGGAATAAAAATAAACATCAACAGCAACAAGGTTCCCCCCAAACCCACAAAGACATAAACACTAAATAGCATGATGCTAAACAACTCCTGGGTCAACAATGAAATCAGATATAAAAAGATACCTGGAAACAAATGAAAATGAAGAAACATCTTACCAAAATCTCTGGGACGCCATGAAAGCTGTAGTAAGAGGGGAATTCATATCCCTACAAACACACATGAAGAAAATGGAAGGATCACAAATCAACAGCCTAACAAGTCACCTTAGGAAGCTAGAAAAGCAAGACCACCAAAATCCTAACTGCAGCAAAATAATCCAGATCACCAAAATAAAAGCCCAAATCCATGACATAGAAGACAAAAATATAACAAAAAATCAATGAAAAAAAAGCTGGTTCTATGAAAGGATAAGCAAGATCAGTTGTCCCTTAGCTGGACTGACCAAGAAAAAAAGAGAAAACCACAAATAAATACAATCAGAAACACAAAAGATGAAGTAACATCAGATCTCGAGGAAATACAAAAGATCATTAGAGAATATTATGCACACTTGTATGGAAACAAACTGGAAAACCTTAAGGAAATGGAAGTCTTCCTGGTATCACACAACCTGCCTAGGTTGAAACAAGAAGAAATCAAGACCCTAAATAGATCAATAACAATCGAGGAGATTGACTATGTAATAAGAAAAATACCTACAAAAAAATTTCCTGGACTACATGGCTTTCCAGCAGAATTCTATAAGACATTTAAGGAGGAGCTGCTACCAATCTTACTGAAAGTATTCCAGGCAATTGAGAAAGATGGAACCCTCCCCAAATCATTCTATGAAGCTAAAATCACATTTTTACCTAAGCCAGGTAGAGACTCAGCAAAGAAGGAGATCTACAGGCCAATATCTTTGATGAACATAGATGCCAAAATTCTCAACAAGATCCTAGTAAACCAGATTCAACAACACATCTCAAAAATCATCCATCATGACCAAGTAGGATTCATCCTTGGAACGCAAGACTGGTTCAATATTTGCAAGACAATAAATGTCATTAAATACATAAAAAGATGTCAAAGCCAAAACCACAGGATTATATCATTAGATGCAGGAAAAGTTTTTGATAAAATCCAGCACCCCTTCCTGATAAAAACCCTCGAACACCTAGGCATACATGGAACATATCTCAAAATAGTAAAAGACATCTATGAGAAAACCACGGCTAGCATACTCCTAACCAGACAAAAATTAGAACCATTTCCCCTGAAAACTGGAACAAGAAAAGGATGCCCACTCTCTCCCCTCCTGGTCAATATAGTATTGGAAGTCCTAGCTAGAGTAATAAGAAGAGAGAAGGTGATCGGGTTATCCAAATAGGAAAAGAGGAAGTCAAGTTATCCCCCTTTGCTGATTACATGAATGTGTACCTTGAAAACCCAAGAGAATCTGTCAAAAGCCTTCTTGCACTGACAAAGGCCTTTGGCAAAGTCTCAGGGTATAAAATAAATGTGAAAAAGACATTCATATTTCTTTACACCAGAAATATAAACAAACAGAAACCCAAATGAAAATCACAATCCCATTCACAATAGCCACACAAAGAAATGAAATACCTTGGTGTCTTCCTAACCAGAGATGTGAAAGACCTTTATAATGAAAACTACAAAACACTGCTCAAATAAATCAAGAATGACATAAACAAGTGGAAAAATATCCCATACTCATGGATTGGAAGAATCAACATTATAAAGATGTCCATTCTACCTAAGGCAATCTACAGATTTAATGCAATATCCATCAAATGACCAGCAACATTCTTTTCAGATGTAGAAAAATCAACACAGGAATTCATATGGAAACACAAATGATCAAGAATACCCAGAACAATCCTTAGCAAAAAAAAAAAAAAAAAAAAAGAAAAAGCAGGAGGTATCACACTACCAGACTTCAAACTTTACTATAAAGCTACAATAATCAAAACAACTTGGTATTGGTACAGGAACAGGCATATAGACAAATGGAATAGAATGGAGATTCCAGAAGCAAAACCTCAATTTCTCAACCAACTCAACTTTGACAAAGCTTCCACCACCTACCACTGGGGAGAGGAGAACCTATTCAGTAAATGGTGCTGGGAAAACTGGCTGAACACATGCAGAAGATTCAAACAAGACCCCTATCTATCCCCATACACAAAAATTAACTCTAAATGGATCAGAGATCTAAATGTAAAACCTCAAACCATAAGAACCTTAGAAAATACAGGTCACACCCTCATAGAATTTGGAACTGGCATCCAATTCCTGTACAAAACCCGAAACCCACAGGCCATAAGAGATAAGATAGACAAGTGGGACCTCATTAAGCTGACAAGCTTCTGCAAAGCCAAAGAAACCACCAAGAGTGCAGGGAGACAGCCCACAGACTGGGAAAAAGTATTTGCCAACTTCAGGTCTGACAAAGGTTTAACATCTTGGATCTACAAACGTGCTGAAAGGAGAAAAACAAATAACCCCATTAGAAAGTGGGCAAGAGATATGAACAGACAATTCTCAAAGAAAGATATCCGAGCAGACAACAGACACATGAAGAAATGTTCAATCTCACTAATCATCAAGCAGATGCAAATCAAAACCACATTGAGATACCACCTAACTCCAGTAAGAATGGCAATTATCAATAATTGTCAAAAAATAACAGTTGCTGGAGAGGGCGTGGTGAAAAGGGAACACTCCTTCACTATTTGTGGGAGTGCAAACTAGTGCAACCTCTATGGAAAACAGTGTGGTGATTCCTAAAAGCTCTAAATATCAACCTCCCATATGACCCTTCAATCCCCTTACTGGGAATTTACCCTGAAGAACTCAAATCACTCTATCAAAAAGATACCTGCACTCGTATGTTTATCGCAGCATTGTTCACAATAGCAAGAACCTGGAATCAACCATACTGTCCATCAAAAGAGGACTGGATTTAAAAAATGTGGTACATATACATGATGGAATACTACGCAGCCATAAAAAAGAACAAAATCATGAACTTTTCAGTAACCTGCATGGAACTAGAGTCAATAATACTGAGTGACCTCTCACCGAAACAAAGATCTGAGTATCACATGTTTTCGCTCATATAGTGGACCTTGAACATCTATCGTAATACTATAAGAAAAGGACTGACAGTGGTGGGAAACTATGGGGGAAGGAGGGGAAGGGAGGTGGGATTAATGATAGTCAATATCTGTCTGAGGATGGGGAGACACCCCTTATCAACAAGGATGCCTGAACGAAGCTTATTTGTATACCTAACCCTTAACTGTAGCCCACGATATCAATTTTAAAAATAGTGATATAAAAAAAAGAAAAGAGCCGGTCTCGGTGGCTCAGCCTGTAATCTCCTGCCTTTGGGAGGCCGAGGTGAGTGGATTGCCTGAGCCTACGGGTTCGAGACCCGCCCGGGCAGCAAGACCTCATCTCTACAATAAATCAAAAAAAATCAGCCGGGTATGGTAGCACATGCCTGTAATTCCGGTTAATTGGAAGGCTGAGGCGGAAGGATCACCGGAGCCCAGTAGGTGGAGGCTGCGGTGGCCAGGAGCGGCCACTGCACTCCAGTCTGGGTGACAGAGTGAGACCCCAACTCAAAAAAAAAAAAAAAAAAGAAAAGAAAAGAAAATTAAAAAAAAATATATATAAATTCATGGAAAAAAACCAAATTGATTTTCTTTCAAATAGCATTGTTTTCATTAAATATTTTACATTTTTGTCTCATTACTCACTTTTTGGCTTGATTAGTTAGATTCACTACAACACTGTAACTTAGAAGTATTTTTCATTCACAGAGCTGCTCATTTTAAAAAAGACAAAAGTATCAGTAAAATATTTATGAATATATTTTACTTCTTTGTTTCAATCTACCTGCTTTTCAGAGAAACAGGACTTTAACATGAGTGTCACAGCTTTACTAACAAATTTATATTTTTAATAAAATGAGGTAGTCATCTTGTATTTAACTAAGTGTAGGTGCCTTAATCACTCAGTACAGTTATAATTATAGTTATCAGTTAGCATGCCATTGTTGCTAAAAACATGAAGTCATGAAACCTGAGGTCCACTCAAAGCTTGGCATGGAGTAGGCACCCACTAAATATTTCTCAATTTTTAAATCTTGACTTTGACTCTGGACAAGTTGCTTAACCTCTGGTGACTCAGTTTTCTTATCACTTTCTGCATTTGCAGATAGAGACTTTCCTTCTGAATAACTATATAATATCCCTGTTTCTGATTCCTTATAATTGATTTTGCATTAGTTGAAGGAAGTTAAAATTCAAGCACTTAATTTTGTCACCATAACAATTTACAAAATAATACCTTAGAATGCTCTGTATATAAATGAGATAGATTTATGTATTTATGAAACTGAAGTCAGTGTTTTGGAGCTAACAGTGACATAGTGTCAACCTAATTTAATTAAACCCAGAACTAGTATCCTGGCATTGCCTCAACATTTTCTGCCATCTGTTGTTTTGTTTATCTAATTATATGCCATTTTAAAGAGCTCATGTTCAACCGTGAGCAGGACATGCAAGCACAAATGTAGTTCGGTGATAGAATTGCTTTGTACAGTGACATCTGTTTTTTTCATGACTTTAATGCAGTTCATTGCTGGAATATTTGACTAAAATAAAATGATTGTATCGCTCTAAAGTAAAATCAATGCATCTTTTTCTGAAAGACATGCATGTACTAATTGTCCATGAATTTTGATTTTCTAAAAGTAGTTAAACTGTGGAAGAATATTACTGTCATAAAAAACTCAGATGTTGTCATTAGTTCTCTTCAGAAGAGATGCATCTATGCAACTGAAAATAGTGTAAATGCAACATAGGAAACCAGGCATTGTTTATTTTGCAAATTGTGTCTGGTTTGAAAAAGTAATGATGCATATTTTTCCTACTGGACTCATTCTATTGACCTGAATATATGATTTCTCACACCTACGTGTTTTACACATGCTGCTATTTTCTCTGCTCAAAGTGTGGTGCATTTGTTTTCACCCTTTGGCATTCTCCATCTGGATAACTCTGAGGAAGACTTAAAGACTTGACTCACGCTTTGCCATCTCCCTCAATACATTCAGACTGACTTTGCTGCTTCTCTTCTGTGTCCCCAACTCTACTATATATTCTCGTCTCAATCATGGACCTGCTACAATGTATAAAAGTCTCTGATTTAGTTCGTTATCTTTTTACAATTTGATAAACTCTTGGATTGCAGAAATCATGTTTTATCCATTTTTATATCCCAGCACCTAGATCAATGCTTGCCACAGCAGTAGACACTCACTAAAATTGTGTGTGAAAGGATGAATTAATGAAATAATACGTATTTTCATGGCTGTTTTTTACATTACCAGAGTTGGGCAGTGTTGTACAAAGTTAAACATCATGAGTTGAGAGTCAAATTCTTTTCCCCAGATGAATTAAATTTTATTATATTGAAGTTTGATCTACTTTATTAAAATTTTTCACTGACTTGAACAAAAGAACAGCTTCTTTTATTTTTACTGTAGAATTGTGTTGTACAAGTGAGGATTTACTACTTAAGAAAGTTGCCTGCAGGTAAAGTTTATGTCCCTCTCTACTTCTGATACTGGACCTGGTACCCAGTGTGTTTCTGTGTGTCCCCTTTCTTCCTCTTTCTTCCAGTACCCCGTGTTCACTGTCTGCTGATCCCACTGTTTTGCTCAAGTGACCAGTGATCAAACCCCACATGTGAGTGAGAAAATGTGGTGTTCAGTCCTTTGTTTCTGTGATAGTTCAGATGATAGTTATGATGATGGTCTCCAGCCACATCCATGTTGCTGCAAATGCCATAATTTTGTTCTTTATGACTGCATAATATTCCATCGACAACACTTCCTTTGAACTTTCTTTCTTTACATGTTACTTGCTTTTAAGTGAAAGTAACCTTAATATGTTTTTTAACTTCTTGGGATTAAGTCCCATATGTATTGCAAATGCAAATAAATATACATCTTTAATATTTTTATTTTACAATTTATAAATGCTGCATGGGTTTAGAATCTGCTTTTACTTCAATCAATATATCAAATTTGTATATATTTCAGATATATCTAAAAATGCATAGGATCAGTAGTTATAAACTCGTATACTATTGGCATGACATATCATGTGTAATAATGCACTTCTGAGGAATAAATTCTCATAAAACTAATTTATAGATACAAGCTTGCTTTACAGTAAGATCTGATACAATCAATACTAGGGCATATCTTATGGCAGTTTTATTGTTACTAGTATGGAGAAATTTTATAAACATTATGTATCAAGAATTACTATAGTGAATCATAAAATGTATCTCTCCTTAGAGATCCACATAAAGCATTTTATGGACATTTATGTTTATAAAGTGGATTAATTAAGATGTACTTCCTTTACAAGAGAATTTTTTTTGCTTTAGAAGATATTTCTTACCTATGTAGTTTCCCTAACTTTACAAAACGTTTAGAGTTAAGATAAATACCATACACACACATATCAGAAATGCATCCGTTACAGCACAAAGATGCATGGATAACCCAGAGGAATCATCCTGAATATATCCATTTTATAGTTTTCAAATAAATATGAATTAGAAAAGGAGTGAAAGTTTTCAGTTTTACTTTAGAGAAACAAGAGCTATTGTACATAACTGTAAAATTAAATAAAAATAAAGAAAAAACTACCTACATAAAGCAAAAAAATCCCTACTTACCCCAGGCTCAAGAATTAGCTTTTGTAAAAACAAATTTCAATGTCAGAGGCCCAGTAAATTATAAGAGGCTTAATGAAAGTTTGGGTTTAAATCCAGAATATATTAAATGTATTGCCTTCTTTTAAAAAAATTTTACTTTCATGGAAATGTTATATATCAAGTAGACTGAGGGTATATTCCAACATATAGTCACTTAATATTCACCCACTGATATTTCTCATAAGAGAAAAAATTGTACATAAAGTAAAAACTGTACATAGAGTGACTTTTTTCACATTTTCCCACCAAAAAATAATTTTTTCATGTATGAAATTTTACATCTATCATTTTCTAATAGCAAAGGCAAGGTAAATTTATTTTCATAAGTTTAAGAAATACATAAAATTTAACAACTAAATATACTTCTCATCTCTCTAATGAGTAGGAAGCTACTGTCTCTTCCTATTTTGTTTATGCAAGGACATTTACAAATATATAAGAGGAAACACAACCATAATATCAACACACAAGATTAAATTATTGTCCATACTTCAGTGTTTTTGCTTTTACACTTTTTTCTGTCTCTCTATTTGTTTATGTGTGTGTATAGGCTTATAATATTTGGATTTTCTTGATTTACAAAGACAAAAATTTCTATATATGTGCCAGTGTCTGTATTAAATTAACAATAATATTTCCATAGTTTGTTTATCATAAAATAATTTAGGTATTTATAAAAGAAAAATCAAAGAATTCTGCAGGAATGAAATTATGTAGTCCTAAAATAAGATAAAAAATTATGTTGTGTAATGTGTTAAGAAATAGTCATGATTTAGGATGGCAGAGTACAAATTATATAAAGATGTTTTATAAATTCTATTAAAGATTAGACAGAATGAAAATGGATGTTTTCATGTGAATTTCATTGAAGAAATGTCTGAACCAATTGAGATAAGAGCAACTATTCTGTCACAAGTTTGAAATTATCAGATATGCTGCACTTAATATGAAACACTATGTTCTTTACAGCAAAATACTTAACGCAAATATAGATGGCTAATAAAGTAAAAAATAAATCTGTGACTGAAGACACAGTGCCTGGATGCAGAAAATTGAAGTGGACAAGATCGATTTTTCAGGATATATTTTTGTTGTCACCCAGGAGGCTAATAGAGTCATGAAAACAATGCTGTCTTAGAAGATGCCCTATGACAAAGACCATTTATTCTCAGTTTGGAAAGAGCTTTTTGTGATAGACTCAGTCTCTGTGTCTGTCATCGTCCCCTGGATAGCAACAAACTGAATCATGTGTCATATCCTGCAAAGTCCAACAAGAGAAATAGGGTTGGCCAAAGAGATACGGTGTTTTAAAATTTGAGTGTGTACATAATCCACAAATCCCTATGATTCCTGTCAGAAACTACCGAGGGCACTATATGGATAAAATAAATCCAGGCAATATATGAAATAGATCTAAGGGACCTTGAAAAATAAAAATTTAATCAATTCTACTCTTCAGGAAATTGTGCTTCTATTTCAAAACAGGTTCCTGTAGCCATAGAGACTGTGCACCAAATATTCACCCCTCTCGTTTGTCATTCCACTGCAGGTGCACTTCCTAAGAAAGGTCATGAGCTTAAGTATTGTCATTCACACAGAGATCAATTTCTTTTATACAGTCTCTATGCAGACTCAGCAAAGTGTTGCAGGTACACATTTACATTTGCAGTAGGGTAATTAAAAAAATTTTTTATTAATCAGTATTTTTTATTATGGTTTTGTGGGGTACAGTTAAGGGTTAGGTGTACAATTACATTTCATTCAGGCACCCT
>NW_007233402.1:35415-42267 GCF_000164805.1 Carlito syrichta | reverse complement strand
TATTTTGTCTGATATTAAGATTGCTTCTCCTCCTTTCTTTTGTATTCCGTTCGCCTGAAAGTTTGTTTCCCATCCTCTTACTTTGAGTCTGTGGTTGTCTTTTCTAGTGAGGTGAGTCTCTTGAAGGCAATAGATTGTTGCCTGATGATATTTTATCCATTTTGCCATTCTATGTCTTTTCAGTGATGCATTTAGTCCATTCACATTTAGGCTAATAACTGAAATGCAAGAGTTGATCCCTGTCATAAGGTTCTTACAGAATTGTTCCTGTTTGTTTATTGTTTTTGTTTGGGTTTTGGAGTTGGTTCATGTGTGTTTTTAATCTTTTGCCTGTACTCTTGTGAAGAATGCTGTTGTTCTTTTTTCTTTTTCTTCTGTGTTCAATACTTTCTTAAGTGTTTCTTTTAGAGGTGGTCTGGTGGCAGTGTAGGTTCTTAGGGATTGGATATCTGGAAAAGATTTCAATTCTCCCTCACTAATGAAGCATAGTTTGGCTGGGTAGGTTATTCTTGGTTGAAATTGTTTCTCTTTTAGAACTTTGAAGATAGGGCTCCAGGCTCTCCTGGCCTGAAGGGTTTCTGTGAATAAATCTGCTGCTATTTCTAATTGGTTTTCCCTGGTAGGTAGTTTGGCCTTTTTCTCTTGCTGCCTTTAAGGATTTTTTCTTTTATAGCTACTTTGTTTAGGCGAATTATTATGTGTCTGGGAGTTGGTCTTCTCATTTGTTGTCTTGCAGGGGTTCTCTGAATCTCTTGTTTTTGGATTTTTTCATCCTTGATGAGATGAGGGAAGTTTTCTTGAATGATTTCATGAAATGTTTGTTCCAGTGTGGCTTCTGTTTCTCTCTGCCTCAGGAAGCCCAATTACTCTTAGGTTTGGTCTCTGGAAGTGATCATTCATCTCTTGCAGGTTTTGTTCTGTCTTTTTGAGCTTCTTTTCTATGCTTTTGACAGTTTGGGTTAGTTCTGTGTTTTGGTCTTCGAGCTCTGAGATTCTTTCTTCTGCTTGGCTGATTCTGCTTTCCATGCTTATTAGTCTGTTGTTCATTTCCATCAGAGTATTCTTTACTGCTGTCATTTCTGACATCAGCTCCTTCCTATTTTCCTCTTGTCTCTCCTCAATTTTTAAAATTCTGTCCATTAATGTCTTGATGTCTGGATTTGTTGCATGTAACCAGTCATTCTGGGGGTTCTTCATTGTTTGTGCTCCAGAATCTGTTTTCTCAGTGTCTGATCTCCCAGGGGTCTGTTTGAGACCTATATTCTTCTTTTGGTTTTTCTTCATTTGTGCGGTTTTCCCCCTCTCTGCTTTTTCCTTCCCTCCATGTCACCGAATTATTTAATTCTGTTATTCAGGGGTAAAGGAATTTGTTTTACTTCTTTTTGTTCAATCTCCTATTCTTTATGTATGCCCTCTTACTTTGTTCAATTCTGGAGTTGCACTGTAGGTTGGGGGTGGTCCTTTTTGCAGTTTTGAGATTTACTTAAGGGGGGAGCTGTGATTCAAAATCTGTCTGCAGGTCCAGGTATTTGCTGACAGGTGTGTGGATAATCTGGAACCCACTTCCCACTGCCTTGCAATCTGTACATGCAGTGGGACTGTAGGTTATACTGAAATAAAATGTGGTTAGCATAGGGAAGAGAATGGAGCAGACAGTGGTTTGAAGAGGGGGGTGGAGAGATAGAAGAGTAAGGGGGGAAACAAACAGATAGAGAGAGAGGCCTATACTGAAACAGATAAAAACAATAGACCACAGCTACAGACGAACCAATTCTCATCCAAAAATAGTAAAATATATAGTGTTGCTAACATACCAGCTATCCAACCACCTTATTAGTGTGCTGTTCCTCTATACACAGATATGGTTTACAGAGAGGAGAAAAGAGAAGAAAAGGAAGAGGACAAAAGAAAAAAGGAACAACATATTAGGAATAGAATTAAGTCATTAAACTAACAGAATCAATGAAGCACACTCTGAGACATTTCGTTTAAGTCCAATGTCCCTTCAGGTCTGATTTCTCTTTTTTTTTTCAAGCTGGTAAATTAGTTTGCAGTTAGGGTCAGTTGCTCCTGGTCTGCTGTGAAGGACAGTTCAGATCACCCTCTGTTCACCACTCTGGCCTGTGTCTTTATCATGCTTGTTTCTCCCATTTTGGTGTTGTTACCTTGAATCACCAGCAGGTGGTGCTATCTCAGCTGCTCGCCCCAGAGGGGGTGGGGCTGGACAGGGACGGCAGAGGCTGAAGATGGCAAGATGGCTGCCTGTCTCAGGGCAGACGGCAGGAGACTCACAGCGGGCAGGACGTCTCAGTCACAGGAGAGGTGGCAGTGATCCCAGCAGATCTTCCCTGAAGGGGCTTGAAGACTGAAGTGGATTGCCTCTGGCCTGGGTGGTGTGATGTGCTATGGCTGCATTGGCAGTGGCGGGGGCGGGAGCTGCAGCGGTGGCAGCGGTGGTGGCGCTGTTTGCGCTGCAGTGACTGTCCAGTCCGCTGCGATGCCCCAGTGGTGGCAATGGCTGAGCTCTGTATGAGGAGCAGGCTGCAGTGTGGGGTCCGTAGCCCCTGGGGCGAGAGTCAGACACCCTGCAGATCTCCTTTGCAGAGGTTTTCACAGACTGGGTTGCCCCATCGTCATCTTGCCAGAAGTCTCTACATAAGCTTTCTAATAGGAGGTCAGCAATGGTGGATATTTTCTTCTGTGAAGTTAGTGCCTCCCTCGGAACTGGAGATAGCTTCTGTGAGCCCTCCACTCTGTGTGCCCAAGGAACTCGGGTCCTGTCCTGACTGGTCACACCAGTGATACAAAGCAGGATAATGTGGTTCAGCCTGTAATCCCGCACCTTTGGGAGGCTGAGGTGAGTGGATTGACTGAGCCTGCGGGTTCAAGACCCGGCTGGGCAGTGAGGCCTCATCTCTACAATAATCAAAAATCAGCCAGGTGTGGTAGTGCATGCCTGTAATTCTGGCTACTTAGAAGGATTGCCGGAGCCCAGCAGGTCGAGGCTGCGGTGGCCGGGAGCAGCCATTGTACTCCGGTCTGGGCGACAGAGTGAGACTCCAACTAAAAAAAAACCCAAACAAAAACAAAGCTGGATATTGACCTTAAGCCCTGTGTTCTTAGTCTTTCATTGACCAATTTAGATTTGTCTTTCCATGCAAGGCCTTGTCCTTTATTGATGGTGTGAACAAACTCTTCAATGTGGGGTATTGCAATCTGGGTATTAATTTTTAATTTTTTAATTTTTAATTTTTTTGAGATGGAGTCTCACTCTGTCACCCAGACTGGAGTGCAGTGGCCATTCCCGGCTACTGGAGCCATGACCTGCTGGGCTCTGGCGATCCTTCCGCCTCAGCCTTCCAACTAGCTGGAACAACAGGTGCGTGCTACCACACCTGGCTAATTTTTTGATTTATTGTAGAGATGAGGTCTCACCAAGTTGCCCAGGCGGGTCTCGAACTCGCGGGCTCAGTCAATCCACTCACCTCAGCCTCCCAAGGTGCAGGATTACAGGCTGAGCCACCGAGCCTGGTTGGGTATTAATTTTTTAAAGTAAATAATAAATAATATGCCTCCATGAATGTAGATAATAGGTGAATCATCAGATTTTTGGCAAGTCAGATAAACAGAAGAAAACTGGCCCCTCTTGTTAGTACCTGGACAAGTGGACTGACTTTCTGTTGGAGACAGAGTAGAAGAAGCAGACCAAATATTCAGAATTAGGTTAATTTATCATAACCAGGTAGTCTCTGGGCCTTTTGTTTAAACAGAATAGTACATTAGACAGCCTGCTGATCCACATCCAGTGTGGATATGTGGGAGTCCCCCCTACATGGTGAAGGAGTGAGTGAGTGAAATACGAGGGAACCTACAACACAACCACAGATTCTTGCAATCCAAGTCAAGGAAGAGCATTAGAGAACCCAAGTCCCCAGGAAGCATAGAGTTCTAAGTGGTGACCATGAAAGAACATTATGCAAGCCCTCATGAAGCCCTCTAACCACTGAACCCTGACTGTACACGGTATTCCTTAGCCCACACCTTATCACCACATCTGTAGGCCTCCTGTGTAATAAAAGTGAGATAAACCTAAAATAACCCTATTCCTCTCAGATGTTATTAAAGAAGTCTCTAGGTAATCCCAATCAACAGAAGAGATAAAAAAGAAAATCTTTATTTCAGTTTATAGATTGTGTTGTCATCCTCTTTGCAGTCTCTTTTGCCCTAACAATGTTTGTTTTTAATTTTAATGAAGTTTAAAGTCTCCATGTTTCCTTTCTGAATTATTTCTTATATTCTCTCATTTTTATTTAATGTGAGACATTTAATTTATCTAAAATATATTTTAAATCATAGGTTTTAAATAAAATAGTTGCCATGTTAGGTTAGACACTTCATAAAAACTATTTGACAATTGTTTAAAATGAATTTTCATGAAGAAAATGTGTCTTTAAACAATGAAATACCACTGCTAAGCCATCATAATGATTTAAATAGATAACACAGATGATGTGGAGGAACAAAACTATCATGAATTGGTGGGAAGGAAAAATTCATAAAATGGAAGTCATTTTGACAATTTTTGGTAGAGTTAAAATGTGATCAAATAGCCTTTTTTCAAAATATTTAGAAAACTGATTGAAAACTTATGTTTGCTCGGATATCTTCAAAATAATTCTCATATCAGCTTTACTAATTGGATTTCTTTCCCATTTCCTGAATGAAAATCTAAAACAATGTTGTATGTAAAATTTCCCATAAATTACAGTATGTACACATTTCCACTGTTCCTTTTCTCCAGTAGAATAACTCCTTATACTAGGGAAGTCTTCAATCTCATAATGTCTGTCACTGCCTCAGGTCCACATGGTTGCCTTCTCTCTCAAGGTTTCTGACACTCTCAGGATTTGGGATTTCACACTGTCTTACACAATAATACATGGCTGTGTCCTCAGGTCTCAGACTTTTCAGCTCCACATATACTGTGTTTGCAAATGTGTCACCAGTCATGGTGACTCTGCCCCGCATCTTCTGTGTGTAGCTTATGGCACCACCTTCATGGTCAACACAACCCATCCACCGAAGCGCTTGTTCAGGAACCTGCCACACCCAGTGCATATAGTAGCTGGTGACAGGCATACTGGAAACCTTGCAGGAAACCTTCACTGAGGTGCCGGGTTTCCACTCCTCAGTCCCAGACTATACCAGTTGGACCTGGGAGTGGGCACCTGTGGAGGAGACAGAAGTGGATGAAATCCTTGTTGACTGGCCTTGGTTTCCTCTTCAACCCTAGGATTGGGGAGTCCCTTACTTGTAGCTGTTGTCACCAAGAAGAGGATCCTCCAGGTCCAGTTCATGGTGTTGAGTTGTGCTCTCAGTGGCTTCTCTAGAAGAGGAATATATTGTTACATAATGCTCTCAGGCCACAGATATATCCATATTTAACTCAGAAGCCCTTGGATCACTTACATCACAAGGCAGGCAATTCAAACCCCAAACCTGACCCAGCTTGAGAAAGAGAAGTAGATGAAACATTTAACAGTCTTATACTGACAGTCCTAATCCTGCTTGAAGATATATGTCTCCCATTGTATCTCAGAACTCTGTGGACAGAGTTCCTTTACTGAAGAACAACCCCCCTTTGAGACACGCTTTTTTCTGAAACCCATTGATTAGATGGAGACCACCTGGATCATCTGGGACCATCACTGTATGTGACTTGAGTAGGTGTTTTTACCCCATCCTGGTCCCATCAAACACCAGCACAACACTGAGGGAGTGACCAAAGGCTGTCCCACTTGAGAGCCCAGAAGTACCACGGACAGCTCTGAGATCTGCTGGGCTCTTCTAAGACAGTTTCTTCAGCACATGTCTGTGTGTCCTGCTCTCCCAAGTTCTTCTATAGAAAGACTCTTAGTTTAAGACTAGCCATGTGGCCAGGTTCGCTGGCTGAGCCTGTAATCCCGTGCCTTGGGAGGCTGAGGTGAGTGGATTGCCTGAGCCTGCAGGTTCAAGACCTGCCTGGGCAACTTGGTGAGACCTCATCTCTACAATAAATAAAAAAAATTAACCGGGTGTGGTAGAGCATGCCTGTAGTTCCAGCTACCTGGAAGGCTGAGGTGGAAGGATCACCAGAGCCCAGCAGGTCGAGGCTGTGGTGGCTGGGAGCGGCCACTGCACTCCAGTCTGGACGACAGTGTGAGACTCCAACTCAAAAAAAAAAAAGACTAGCACTGTGATATGTGATTGGGGTGGAGTTTCTGATTTCATTGACCATAGGAATTCGATGTGGCTTTTGGTGAACCGACAGCTCCAAATATCTTGTCAAGAAATTTATGTCAACTGAAAACAACAGACTTTCCCACAGTACTTATATACTTCCAGTTCATAACTATAGTTTTTCATCATTGCATATTTACTTCTGATAAACTTGGTCTATGCACCTGCCACAATCTGTGATCCCCCCGTGTCCTGTCACACACCCAACCAGGCAAGCTTATGTATCCCTAGAATGTGAATGGGTTAGTACTGATATCAGATTGTTGCCCACAATTCTGCACCTCTTGAATTGATGAAATCATCCTTATCTTTCATATACTCATTATTAAGATATGTACACTCCTAGAAACCTGCCTTCAAATAGAGTTCTTATTGCCTTCTTAAGTGATGTAAAATTTCCCAGCTGAACAAAATATGCAAAACCACATCAGAAACTCATTGAACTCTTACTTAAGATTGCTGTATTGTCCTAACCAGAGACGTGAAAGACCTTTACAATGAAAATTACAAAACACTGCTCAAAGAAATCAAAGCTGACATGAACAAGTGGAAGAATATCCCATGCTCATGGAT
>NW_007233402.1:0-34254 GCF_000164805.1 Carlito syrichta | reverse complement strand
ACTTACAGCAGTGGGAAACTATGGGGGGGAGGGGGATGGGATTAACAGTAGCAAATATCTGTCTGGGGCTGGGAAAACACCTCTTATCAACAGGGTGCCTGAATGAAACGTAATTGTACACCTAACCCTTAACTGTACCCCACAAATAAAAAATACTGATAAAAAAAAAGATTGCTGTATTGAAAAAGAAAGAGCCAAACCCTGAGAGGAAACCCTTTCCCAGCCTCAGGCGCACATTCTCCAGGACTGAAGCCTCTCTGGGTGTGTCCTGCGTGCCCCCTGCAGCTCATTTGTTGCCCCGCAGAGAGGTTCCATCTAGGCTCACAGAACTTCTTTCAGGATCTTAACCCAGTATGAAGTGACTGAGCCATGGTTCAGAACTCCTTCAGTGACAACCTATGCTTTTCGCACCCATCTCCTGAAGTGAGGAATTGGCATAACTAAACCTACTGAACTCTGCAGGGTTACTCGAAAAATAATTATTTCAAACCACCAGGGATGCCCATTCCTGGCACTCCAGATACTGTGAATCATGGTGACTCCTGAAACTTTTGGGGTCTTCAGTGGAGCTTCTTATCTCTGTAGGCTCCTCCATTTGAATATTGCACCTGAGAATACTTACAGGTGCTGATGTCTGTGAATCAAATCCCATTCCATGTCTAGCATTCCAATCTCTGTCTCTCTCTCACTGATTTTTACAGCAATGTGTCCTAAATTGACCAATTTTCTAAGCATTGAGTTCATGAGAAGCACTCCGTATACCTACCTGAGTCCTGTTTGTGTAACTTTCTTTGTTAAGCCGATCTAAATAAAGCAAGTCACAAGTGGAACCTTGGAAAGTGCATGCATGTTGAGTTCACCTGTTCTCACCTGGGAATGTTTCTGATGCCCCATGAGAAATGAATCTGAATCAGTGAGGGAGAATGTTGATCTTCATCTTGAGCTTGTTTTTGTCAGAGCTTCAAATTTCTCTAGTGCCTTAGATCTTTTCTCTTCCATTGCCTCTGGGTTTTCCTAAGTTCTCCTCCTCAGATAGAGTCTGTGTATTGTCGCATATTCAACTTTCATGCAGATTACTTATAATGGTTGGGAGGTGATGTGTGGCGCATGAAAACAGAATATAGTATCACAGCTGAATCTCCGTGATTTAGTGGCCCTCTTCCTCTGGGTTTTGACCTTTACAAATTGTCTCTAGTGGTCCCTCCCTGAATACAGCTTCTCCAGACTATTGCACTGGATTTTACAATTGTTGGGTAGTTTTATTCATTTGAATGGTAATGGAAGCCTGAGTGTTTTCCTTTCGGCACTTCTGTGTTCCTTGTAGATCCTGGATGTTAGGCCTTTGACAGATTTACAGCTGGCAAATATTTTTTCCAATTCAGAGGGCTGTCTCCCTACTCCCTAGATGGTTTATTTTGCTTACAGAAGCTTTTCAGTTTGATGAGGTCCCGCATGTCTAACTTATCTTTCATGGCATTCATTTTTGGAGAGTTGATCAGTAATTGGTTGCCTATTCTGATTTTTGTAAGGGTGTTTCCTATGTTTTCTTCCAGGAGTCTTACAGTTTGAGGTTTTACACTTAGGACTTTGATTTATTTAGAGTTGTTTATTGTGTATGGTGATAGGCAAGGCTCCTGTTTCAGTCTTCTGTATGTGGTCAGCCTGTTTTTCCAGCACCATTTACTGAATAGTTTCTTCTCTCCCCCATTGAATGTTGGTGGAGGCTTTGTTGAAGATGAATTAGTTGAGAAATTGAGGTTTTGTGTCGGGACTCTCTATCCTGTTCCATTGGTCTATACTAATATCAGGCTGTTTTGTTTATTGCAGCTTTATAGTAGAGTTTGAAGTCTGGATTGTGATACCTCCCGCTTTGTTTCTTTTGCTAAAGATTGTTTTGACTATTTGTGGTCTTTTTTGTTCCCATATGAGTTTCTGTATTGTCATTTTCAGGTCTGAGAAAAATGATCTTGTTCATTTAGTGTGTATTGCACTAAATGTATAGATTGCCTTTGGTGGGATAGACATCTTAATGTTAATTCTTCTAATCCATGAGCATGGAATATTTTTTCATTTATTTGTGTCTTCTTTGATCTCTGTAAGAACTGTTTTGTAGTTTTCATGATAAGGTCTTTCACTTCTCTGGTTAGGAAGATGCCAAGGTATTTCTTTCTTTCTTTTTTTTTGGTGGCTATTGTGAGTGGGATTGTGTTTTTTATTTGGATTTCTGTGTGTTTATTGTTGGTGTATAGGAATGCAACTGTCTTTTGAATGTTTATTTTATACCTGAGATTTTGCCAAAGAGCTTTATCAGTGCAAAGAGGTTCTTGACAGATTATCTTGGGGTTTCAAGGTACAGGATCATGTTGTCTACAAAGAGGGATAACTTAAGTTCCTCTTTTTCTGTTTGGATACCCTTGATTTCCTTCTCTTTTCTGATTCCTCTAGCTAGGAATTCCAACACCATGTTGAACAGGAGGGGTGAGAGTGTGCCGCCTTGTCTTATTCCCATTTTCAGGGGAAATGGCTTCAATTTCTGTCTGTTTAACAGTATGTTGGCTGTGGGTTTCTCCTAGGTGGCTTTTACTATTTTGAGGCATGTTCCATCTATGCCTAGGTGTTTGAGGGTTTTTATCAAGAAGATATACTGGGTTTTATTGAAAATCTTTTCTCCATCTATTGATATAATCATGTGTTTCTTGTTTTTACATCTGTTGATGCATTTAATTATGCTTATAGTCTTGTGGATGCTGAACCAGCCCAACAACCTAGGAGTGAAACCTACATGGTCAGGGTGGATGATTTTTGAGATGTGTTGTTGGATATGGTTTGCTAGAATCTTTTTGAGAATTTTAGCATCCATGTTCATCAAAGTTATTCACCCATAGTTTTCTTTCTTTGTTGTTCTTTACCTGGTTTGGGTATCAATGTGATTTTAGCTTCATGAAATGATTTGTGGAGAGTTCTGTCTTTCTTGATTTCCTGAAATACTTTTTTTTTTTGAGTTGGAGTCTCACTCTGTTGCCCAGACTGGGGTGCAGTGGCTGCTCCCGGCCACCGTAGCCTTGACCTGCTGGGGTCCGGCGATACTTCCACCTCAGCCTTCCGAGTAGCTGGAACTACAGGCACGTGCTACCACGTCCGGCTAATTTTTTGATTTATTGTAGAGATGACGTCTAGCCAAGTTGCCCAGGCGGGTCTCGAATCCATGGGCTCAGGCAATCCACTCACCTCAGCCTCCCAAAGGCATGGGATTACAGGTGAGCCACCGAACCCAGCTTGGAATACTTTCAATAGGATTGGCATCAGCTACTTCTTGTATGTTTTGTAGAATTCTGCTGGAAAGTCATCTGGTCCAGGGTTTTTTTGGTAGGTAGTTTTCTTATGATGAATTAAATTACCTGGGCCATTTTTCGTGTATTTAGTGTCTTAGTTTCTTCTTGTTTCAACCTTGGGAGGTTGTGTGATGTCAGAAAGTCCTCCATTTCATTTAGATTTCGAGTTTGTTACCATGCAAGTGTGCATAGTAATGTATGATAATATTTTGTACTACTTTGGGGTCAGTTGTGACTTGTTCTCTTGCATTTCCGACTGTGAGTTTTTTTGGGGGGGGTTTTTCTCTCTATTCTTTAGTCAGAATGGCTAGGGGTCCATAAATCTTGTTCATCCTTTCAAAGAATGAGGTTTTTGTTTCACTGATTTTTTTGTATGATATTTTTGTCTTCTATGTCCCATATTTGGGTTTTTATTTTTGTGATCTGGTTTCTTCTGCTGAAGTTACAGTTGGTCATCTTGTTTTTCCAGTTCCCTTAGGTGACTTGTTAGACTGTTAACTTGTGATACTTCCATTTTCTTCATGTCTGTTCATGAATATATGAATTCCCCTCTTAGTACTGATTTCTTGACATCCCAGAGGTTTTGGTAAGATATTTTTTTGTTTTAATTCATTTCCAGGAATCTTTAAATTTCTGCCTGATTTCCATGTTGATCTGGGAGTTGCTTCAGCATCATATTGTCTAGTGTCCATGTCTTTGTGGGTTTTGGGAGAATCGTGTTGGTGTTGATACTTATTTTTATTCCACTGTGGTCTGAGATGGTGCATGGCAATATTTTGATCTTATGAAATTTGTTTATGCTTGATTTATGGCCGAGGATATGTTCAATCTTGGAGTACTTTCCATCTAGTGATGAGTAGAATGTATATTACGTGGTTGTTGGGTGGAGTGTTCTGTAGATATCTACTAAGTCCATTTGTCAAGCGTTGGGTTGAGGTTCTGGATCTTCTTGCTTATTTTTTCCTTTCAATGATCAATCTAGGGTTGATAGTGGTATATTTAAGTCACTAGCTATGATACTGTTAGAGTCAATATCTATTTTAGTTTACCAAGTAGCTGCTTTATAAAAGCTGGTGCTTCTGTGTTGGGTGCTTATATATTTAGAATGGATATTTCTTGTTGAAGAATTGAACCTTTATTATTATGTAGTGTCCTTCCATATCTTTTAAAATTTTTGATAGCTTAAAGGTTATTTTGTCTGATATTAAGATTGTAACTTCTGCTTTCTTTTCTGTTCCATTCACCTGATAGTTTGTTTTCCATTTTCTGACTTTGAGTCTATGAGTGTCCATTCTGGTGAAATATGTCTCCTGAAGTTAATATACTGTTGCATAATTTTTTTATCCAGTTTTCCATTCTATGTCTTTTCAATGGTGCATTTAGTCCATTCATGTGAGACTGGTTATTGAGATAAACTCTTCTGAGTTTATTCCTGTTATGAGGCTCCTATAGAGTTTGCTATTATTTGTTTGCTTGTTTGTTGGTTTTCCTTTGATTTTGGGGTTGATATATGTATGTGTTTTCAATCTTGTAGTCGTGATGGATGCTTTATTGGTTGTTTTTCTGTATTCTTGGGAGGAATGTAGTTGTTCTTTTTTTTCTTTCTTCTGTGCGTAATACTTTCTTAAGTGACTCTTGTAGAGCTGATCTGGAGTCAGCATACACTCTCAGGGGTTGAATGTCTAAGAAGCATTTTAATTCTCTATCACTGATGAAACGTAGCTTAGCTGGGTAGGAAATTGGTTGAAATTGTTTATCTTTGAGTATTTTGAAGATTGGACTCCAATCTTTTCTAGCCTGTGCTGTTTCTGTAGATAAATCTGCTACTATCCTAAGTGGTCTTCCCCAGTAGGTAGTCTGACATTTCTCTTTCATTAGTATTTAGGATTTTTTCTTTTATAGGTAAATAAGACTAGGTTCAATCTCTTAGTAGAGTTTCACATATCATGAAGGCTTTGTTCCTTCTTTTTAAGCTTCCTTCCTATGCTTTTAACAGATCTGGTTACTTCAAGCTCTGAGATTATTTCCTCTGCCTGGTTAATTCTGCTTTCTATGCTTGTCAGTTTATTGCTTATTTCATTTAGTGTATTCTTATAGCTTGTATCTGAGTCATTAATTCTTTCATGTTTTTGTCTTGCTATTCTTGGTTCTTATTAATCTTTTCCAACCATTTCTTGATCTCTGCATTTGTGGTCTGAGACCAGTTGCTCTGGATGCGCTTTATTGTTTGAGTTTCAGAGTCTGTATTCTAGTGGACTATTCTTTTTGGATTCTGTGTGATGCCTGTGTTTCTTCTTTTATTTTCTTCATTTGTGATGGAGTTTTCTTTTCTCTTTACTTCCGTTGCTTAGTGAGAAAGTGAGTAGTTTTCACTTTTTTTTGCTCAAGCTTTGGTAAAGTCTTTGCACTAATTTGTTTTGGGAGCCATGTCGGAAGTGGGAAGGTATGTTGCTCCTTTGCAAATCTGAGATTTGGATGATATGTATTGGGAGTGTTAAGATTCAAAAGCTGCCTGTAGATCACAATATTTGATGATTGGTGTGGGGGAAACCAGTGGTTCACTTCCTGCCTCCTTAAAGTATGTCCTTTATGCATCTCCCCTGGGAACAAAAATAATATGAGGGAATAACATATGCATCTCCCCTGGGAACAAAAATAATATGAGGGAAAGGAAAAGAGTTAAGAAAGAGAGATAAGAGAGCATAAAACAAGGAGATAATGAAGGAGAGAAGGAAAATGATACAAACCAACAAATAGGTAGACAAGCAAAATGAGAAAAAAAAAGAAAGAGGAAGAAAAAGACAAAACAAAAACAAAACAGAAATAGAAAAAAAAGAAACAAAAAACAAAACCCAAAGAAACTAAAACTGATAATATGAGGTTTTCACACTCATATTTACTCTTTTTTTTTTTTTTTGAGTTGGAGTCTCACTCTGTCGCTCAGACTGGAGTGCAGTGGCCATTCCTGGCTACCACAGCCTCAACCTGCTGGGCTCCAGCGATCTTCCGCCTCAGTCTTCTGAGTAGCCAGAATTACAGGCACGCGCTACCACGCCCGGCTGATTTTTTGATTTATTGTAGAGATGAGGTCTCGCTGCCCAGGTGGGTCTCAAACCCGCAGGCTCAGGCAATCCGCTCACCTCAGCCTCCCAAAGATGCAGGATTACAGGCTGAGCCACCAAGCCCGGCTCATATTTACTCTTATTGGAAAGAAAGAATAGGGGAAAGGAGTAAAACAGAACAAAATGCCCACTTACAACATGCTATACTAAAAAAAAAAGCAAAAAGAAAAAAAAGCAAGTAGAATCACACACTCATTCAAAATAAGAAATAAAAATAAAAATAACTTTTGTAATCCTTGAGCATCCTCTTGTGGCAGTTTCGAAGACTTTGGGTTTCTTGTAGGCATGACCCAAGCATCACCTTCTCATGTAGGCAGAGAGGAAGGGTTTCTGAAGGAGGAATTTCTGACTTCTTAATCTGTTCCCCCTTTCACCCCATGCAGTTGGAAGACAGCTGCAAAGTGCCCCCAGATGATCTCTTGATGTTTAACCTTCTCCATGTGTGCTGATCAGGACATTGCCTGCCTGAATCACACGTCTTGCAAATCACTGGGAAAAGGGTGGAAGGTCACTTTAAAACTCACCAACTCTCATCCTCTCTGAGCTGGGGCTGAGTTCTTCAGTTGCAGTCACATACTCCAAATGCAACAAATCTGTCCCCCTGTTCACCCCGTGTGGTTGTGGAAAGGCTGCAAACAGCCCCCACCCCATTGCAGACTGCAAATGTTTCAGTTGGGGGATGGAGCATCTGGGTCTCCTTGGCTGAGACTCCAGAAGGGTTTCTCTGGTACATTTTCTCACAGTTCCCCTTGCCAGTGCTCAACCTGTTACTGAAGGCTGCTGCAGCAGGCGGTGGTACCAGCAGTGGGTTATCCTCACCATTTTATTCCCTTGCTTTTCCTGTGTAGTAATGCAGAGATGGTGCCTACCTCTGGGCCATAGAGCATGCTAGGGTCCAAGCAATCATGCAGGGTACCTGCATAAGCAGGATAGCCCAGACCTCTCATTTCCACATCTCCACTCAAACGAGGCATTCATACACCCATTTACTGACACCCTGAGATGAATACTCATCTCTGCACCTGCTCATTTATGTGGAGACTAAGTGCTCCAACCGCCTCCATCACCATCTTGGAATTTCCTCTATCCGTTCTTTAATCACATGAGCAAATCATTCAATGTGGAATATTACAACTTGGGTATTCAATATTCCTTCAGTGAATTAAATACTAAGTGCTTTACACCATGAATGTGGTAACAAGGGAGTCGTCTTGTAGGGTGAATCACAGTAACAGTATAAACTGGACCCTCTTGTTAGAAATTGAACTGGTGGGCTTACCTTCTGTGAAAAACAAAGGAAAAGGACAGACTCAACATCCAGAACTAGGTGAGCTAACACTCATCATCTAGCATCATCACTACCAGGTGGTTTATTGGATTTTGTGTTTGTAGGGATATGAATTCCCCTCTTTTTACAGCTTTCATGGCATCTCAGAGATTTTGGTAAGATGTCTCTTCATTTTTATCTGTGTCCAGGTATCTTTTAATCTCCATTTTGATTTCATTGTTGACCCAGGAGTTGTTTAGCCTCCTGCTGTTTAGCGTCCATGTCTCTGTGGGTTTGGGGGGAAGGTTGTTGACGTTGATGCTTATTTTTATTCCACTGTGGTCTGAGAAGGTGCATGACAAAATTTCGATCTTTTGAAATTTGTTTTGCTTGATTTATGGCCAATTATGTGGTCGATCTTAGAGTATGTTCCATGCAGTGCTGAGTAGAATGTATATTCTGTGGTTGTTGGGTGGAGTGTTCTGTAGGTGTCAATTAAGTCCATTTGGTCAAGAGTCACACTGAGGTTCCATATCTCATTGCTGACTTTTTTTTGTCCTGATGATCTGTCTAGTGTTTTGAGTGGGGTATTAAAGTCCCCAGTTATGATGGTGTTAGAGTCAATATCTTTCTTTAGTTTTCCTAGAAGCTGCTTTGTGAAAGTTGGTACTCCTATGTTGGGTGCATATATGTTTAGGATAGATATTTCTTATTGATGGAGTGAACCTTTTATCAATATGTAGTGGCCTTCTGTATCTTTACAAATTTTTGATAGCTTAGATGGTTTTCTGTCTGAAATTGGAATTGCCATCCCTCCTTTCTTTTGTGTTCCACTCGCCTGAAAATTTGTTTTCCACCCTCTTTCTTTGAGTCTGTGTGTGTCCTTTTTAGTGAGATGGGTCTCTTGAAGGCAGTATATTGTTGCCTGGTGATATTTTATCCATTTTGCCATTCTATGTCTTTTCAGTGATGCATTTAGTCCATTCACATTCAGGCTAATTATTGAAATGTGAGAGTTGGTCCCTATCATAGAGTTCTTATAGAGTTGTTGTTGCTGTTCCTCTTGGTTTGTTGTCTTTCTTTTGGTTTTGGAGTTGGTTCATGTGTATTTTATTCTTTTTCCTGTACTCTTGTGATGAATGTTGTTCTTTTTTCCTTTTCTTCTGTGTTTAGTACTTTCTTAAGTGTTTCATGTAGAGGTGGTCTCATGGCAGCATAAGTTCTTAGGGATTGGATGTCTGGGAAAGATTTTAATTCTCCCTCGCTGATGAAGCTTAGCTTGACCGGGTAGGTTATTCTTGGTTGAAAATTGTTTATCTTTTAGGACTTTGAAGATAGGGCTCCAAGCTCTCCTAGCCTGTGGGGTGTCTGTAGATAAATCTGCTGCTATTCTAATTGGTCTTCCATAGTAGGTGATCTGGCCTTTTTCTCTTGCTTCCTTTAGGATTTTTTCTTTTATACCTACTTTGTTTAGGCGAATTATTATGTGTCTGGTAGTTGTTCTTCTCATTTGTTGTCTTGCAGGGTTTCTCTGAATCTCTTGTGTGTGAATTTTTGCATTACTGATAAGTTGAGGGAAGTTTTCTTCAATAATCTCATGATATGTTTGTTCCAAGGTGTTCTCTGTTTCTATTTCTGTTTCAGGAAGGCCAATTACTCTTAAGTTCTTTCTCTTGAAGTAATCACTCATCTCTTGAAGGTTTTGTTCTGTCTTTTTAATCTTGTTTATTGTGTTTTTAACAGTTTGGGTTAGTTGTATATTTTGTTCCTCAAGCTCTGAGATTCTTTCTTCTGCTTGACTAAATATGCTTTCCATGCTTATCAGTTTGTTATTTATTTCATTGACAGTATTCTTTATTACTGTTATCTCAGTTATCAATCCTTCCTAGTTTCTTCTGATCTCTCCTCAATTCTTTTTAATCTCTCCATTAATGTCTTGATATCTAGATTTGTAGTTTGATACCAGTCATTCTGGGGCCTCTTCATTGTTTGCATTCCAAAGTCAGTTTTCTCAGTGTCTGCCCTCCCAAGGATCTGGGGGAGACCCATATTCTTTTTTTGGTTTTTCTTCATTTGTGTAGATTTTTCTCTCTCTCCCCCTTTCCCTCCCCTTCTTTAATTCTGTTTTTCAGGGAAGGTGGGGTTGCTTTTGGTTCGCTTGTGCAATCTCATGTTCTTCCTTATGAGGGTCCTCTGTCTTTGTTCACTTTTTAGACTCAAGTGTGGGTTGCGGGTTGTCCTTTTTGCAGTTTTGAGATTTAATTGAGGGGGAAGCTGTGTTTCAGAACCTATCTACTGATTCCAGCATCCACTAACAGGTACATGGGCACACTGGAACCTATTTCCCACTGCCTTACAATCTGTGCAGCGGGATGTAGGTTTGGTCCCTGTGGGTTTCTCTAATATGTTGTGTCTCTTCACATTCCAGGGTTCTTTCCTTTACTCCAGACACATGATCAGGTGTGGCTTAGAGGCAGCAAGGCCGTCTCTCATCTTCCCAGGTTTCACAGTGTCCTCCCTACGGACTTCCAGAACCTGAAAGTCACAGGGAAAACAGACTACAGCAGAGATACTGGGGATTCCTGGAGAGCAGGACTTATCTGAATATTTTCTTTTCTTTTTTTGCAATTAAAAAAACTTTTTAATAACAAAGATGTGTATATAATTTAGGTTAGATATGCAAACCTTGATTATGCAGGTACCCTTGTTGATGAGGTATGCCTCCTGAGCAGAAGTTTCCCCAGCTGCCAATACCACCCCCCTTCCCTGACAGTTTCCCATCACTGCCAATCACTTTCTTATAATATTATAATAATTGTTCAAGGTCTGCTTATGAGTGAAAGCATGGTACTCTGTTCTTTGTTTCTGTGATAGATCACTGAGTATGTTCAACACTAAATTCATACAAGTTGCTAGGAAGTTCATACATTTGTCTTTCTTTATGGCTGCATAATATTCCATTGTGTATATGTATCACATTTAAAAAAATCCAGTCTGTATTCGAAGGGCAATATGGTTGGTTCCATGTTTTTGCTATTGTGAATAGAGCTGCAACAAACATATATGTGCAGGCATCTTTTTTTGTAGAATGATTTGAGTTCCTCTGGGTATATTCCCAATAGGGAAATTGCTGGGTCATATGGAAGGTCAATTTCTAGTTCTTTCAGAAATCGAACACTGTCTTCCAAAGAGGTTGTACTAGTCTGCATTTCCACCAGTAGTGTAGAAGTGTTCCTTTTTCTCCACATCTTCGCCAGCATCTGTTGTTGTTTGTTTTATCAATGATGGCCATTCTTACAGGGGTTAGGTGGTATCTCAATGTTTTGATCTGCATTTCCCTGATGATGAGTGAGGCTGAGCACTTTTTCATGTGTTTGTTGGAAATATTTTCAGCACAAGTAAATGATAAATACTTGAGGTTGTAGAAACTCTCAATACCGTGACTTGATTATTGCTCATTCTATACAAGTATTAAAATATCACATGTACCTGTGAATATATGCAGATATTATGTGACAATCCCAAAAAATGGGGGTTGTGGTGAGAGACAATTGGGAGGAGAAAATGGACACATTGGAGATAAAGGCTATCCTGGCTTGTGAGAGAACTGAGGAGGAAGACATCTGGGAGGAGTTCTCTAGAGGGCAGGAGCCTGGCTTCTCTCACTCAGTGTTATCTCTGGGGTTCACCTGTAATGATGTGTGCATCAATAGTTTCCATTTTCATTACTGAGCAGTATTCAACTTACCTAGGTTTTGTATTCTTTCAACTTTGAAAGACTTTTGAGTTGTTTCTAGTTTATAGCACCTATAAATTTCTTTAAATGTTTGAATATAGGTTTGTTTAAGAATGATTTTATAACTCTGTAGCAAACAGTAGAAGTGGATTTCTAGGTCATATGTTAAGGAATTGCTTAACTTTATGAGAAGCTATTCTTGCTTTCCAAAGTGGCTGTTTCATTTTGCATTTCCACTAGAAGTGTTTTAGGTTCTAGGATCCACTAGGCTCATGGGCATGAATGCTGGTGCTGTCAGTATTTCTTTTTATTTGAGCCATTCTAAAGAAATGAGATTGCAGGACATTGTCAGGGGACAAAGTGGGAGCATGTAACAACAAAAAGGGTACCTGGTCCTAAACCAGGGGAAGGGTACCTGGTCCTAAACCTGATGGAAACCCAAACTTCACTTGTATGTAGGTATGTAGATTTTTAATGTACTTTGATAATAAAATAAAGTTAAAAATAAAAAAATTAAAGAAGAGTGTAGTGATATCTCATGTTGTCTCCACATGAATTCTTCTAATGATAAATTATGTTGATATTCTTCTTGTATCACTTGTTTATCTTCTTTGATGGACTGTGTGGACAAATTGTTTTCTGTTTTATAAATTGATTCCTTCTTATTTTTTACTATTTTCTTTTGTATTCACATTTCTAGGTGGTTCTATAATTTACAAGATTTTATGAACTCTGAAGCTTGTCATTTATTTTGCAGACAGTCATTTTAGCAGAAAAAATGTTTTTAAATTTAATGAAGTTTAACTTTTTGTTTTATTTTGCTAATGGTGAGAGTTCGTTTTCATGATTGTTACTAGATTGTTCACAGCATCATGTTTTGTAATACAATTGAAAGCCTTCATTTTCCAGGTATCTCATAGGACTGACCTGCTCACTTCTTGACTCCTGTTGAATCAATGTTGTTTGTTTGTTTGTGTGTAGTTATGAAATGGTTTCCTAAAATTGTGGGCAAATCTATTTTCATGTTCAAACTTAAAACTAGAGATTTCCTAAGAAATGCATTGTTGAATTTTTAAAATTATTTTTTACTTTTTAAATAAATTGCTTATCTGAACTACAGAGATGTGTTTCTGATGTCAAGCTGAGGCACTTGTCTTTCCAAGTGTTGGGCTTTATCCTTTCCCTGGGCATCCCCATGGACTCCCTGTGTTCCTAATTATCTCTTTGAGTCAAGCTTCATCCCTTTAAGCTCCCTTATGAAATCCCTGAGAATTCATTTGTGCACTGACACTAAGACACCCAATGTATTTTTTCATTTCTTAAAGTTATTTTACTAGCATACCTTTCAATTATAGTAATTCTTCTTCATTAGGAGAAAAGCTAGTATCAGCATTTCTGTAATTCTGCATGCTTCCATATCCTCCCTCCAGTTCAGATTTTACTCCTTACTATATAAAATAATTTACAGAGATGGATCTTTCTGGACAACACACTGATATAGATGCACCTCCATGCTGGCATTCCAAATTCTGTCGATCCGAGAAATTTAATGATTTTCACTGATGCTAGAAAGTGTGATCTCACAGTGTTGTTGTGAAACCATAGTTGTACAATAATTAATGTCTTGTGGTTTACAGTGGGTTATATTGCTGATAATTTTGGTTGTCAACTGCAGGAAACATGAAAAAAGGTGGTAAGATTGACTGATTAAGCATACACTGCCCTCTCAGATTCATAGTAAAGTCCAGAGAAAGCCAACGATGGAAATTAAGTGGCATCAGGGTCATAACCAATAACCCTCAGGCTTTCACCTTGCTGCCTCTGCCTCAGAGAAGTTCATCTACAACTCACTAAAAGGCATCAAAATTGACAAGTAAAAAACTGTTCTGAACACTGAAAAAAGTTTCTCAGCATAAACTCTGGGTAGTGATTCCATAACACCCCCAGGCAAGTTGTTGCTATTTTCTCTCTATTGACGTGTTGAGTCCCTAGGTGGCTTGTCCATTTCTATGATGTCTACTTCACTCACATTCAGATGATCATGTTTTGTGCCTTTCAGAATAGTTGTAGACTTTAAGAAAAGCTCCCTGTGTGCAACTTGTCTGTTTTCTTTCTTTATTATTTTTTTTGAGATGGAGTCTCACTCTGTCGCCCAGACTGGAGTGCAGTGGCTGCTCCCGGCCACCGCAGCCTTGACCTGCTGGGCTCCAGCGATCCTTCTACCTCAGCCTTGCAAATAGCCAGAATTACAGGCATGTGCTACCACACCTGACTGATTTTTTGATTTATTGTAGAGATGAGGTCTCACTGCCCAGGCGGGTCTTGAACCCGCAGGCTCAGGCAATCCACTCACCTCAGCTTCCCAGAGGTGCGGGTTTACAGGCTGAGCCACCGAGCCCAGCTAACTTGTCTGTTTTCAACACACTGATCTGCACTTTACTCAACAGCAAGTGTTCCTCTTGTCATTGATTAAGTTTCTGAACCAGATCTTCATCTCACTGCCTGTGATCTCCACACTGCATAACCTATTGAGTTCCCAGCTTTTTGTTCTTACTCCAAATTCACTGGGCTTCACCTGGGTCCCCTCCTGGCTCTGACCTGGAAACACTTATGGAATGTCTCAGGGCATATGTGTCAGAATGCTTTTTTATTTCCTGTCTCTCAGAGATCACTGTCTCTGTTACCTGATGTCACACATTAAAATTTTGTTGAATATTTTTCACTGTTTTTTCCAATTATTTCTAGTGGAGAGATAATTCTGGTCTCTGTTAACATCTTTTAGAGTGATTACTTTGGGTATGAAAGTTAGAATTAATTTTATGCTATCTAAAATGTTTATTTTGATGATTATATACATATACACACATAAATATATAATTATAAATGCCAAAATACATTTAATGGACATCATAAGGCTAGCATATATGATGTATCTTTTAGAATGAATATCATATCTTGTTTTAAAAGTATTTAAAACATCTGTAGCTGTCACAGGAAAAAAGCACACATTCTAGGATGCTGGAATACAGGAATTTCCTATTTGTCGTCTATGAATTCCTCATGTAGAAGTGGAGAGACAAAACATAGGACACACGTCTCAGGGCTGCTTTCAGATACCTTGCCCAGAATATAACCCATCAGGGATGGGGGTGGAGTTTCACCTTGGACTAGAAATCCTGGTTTTTTCCCAGAAAAATTTGAAATCTCCTTTTCCCAAGAGGTTGTTTCACCATCAGGACACAGAGGTACAGATAGTGAAATAGTCCGGAAACATCAATGACCAAAATGTGGGTGAAGATGGAGAAGCTGAGTTGTCCAATAAAAGGCAAGGACCCATTGGGGAAAAGCACATGATAGATGGCCATAACCCTGTAGGACATGTTTGCTTGTCTGAGAAAAGACTCCATGTAGGGGAAATGTGTGCCTCTCTGAGGGCAAAGTCTTACTCAGTGATATGTATACCTGAACTGAGGTTATGTTCAAGATAAATCTTTCCCAGTCAAGGGTGATGAGAAAACTCAGAGTGATTTATTTTTGAGAAAGAAAAATAGGTCATGTAGTAACTTGATGTAAAAACAATTCCTGGGCAGCTTTTGTAAAAACATGGTCTATTATCAGGACATGCCTGTCTAAGAAGGAAAGCACTATTTCCTGCTGGAGGGAATATTACTAAAGCTTGTCCTAGACTTCTCAAAAAAAGAATATTGAGAAGACTCACAGGTTAACTGGAACCAGACACAATGGTGCTATTTATTTTTCTGACATTTCTAACTAGTATTAATTGACCAGTCCTCACTACTAGACCCTTTCCTATGGGATTCAAATTTTAATTCGATGAATTTTTTCTAGCATAAGACAAAACTTTCTTCATGGTGATTAAAAATGTCTGTTGATTTTGACAAGATGATGCTAACAATGATGATGATGATGATGGCATTCTTAGAAAAATGACCCAAGTTCAAGGAGTTTACTGCAGATTTATTTTTAATTCAGTTTTACTTTGGGTCAGTCATGGTACGGGTTTAAAATGGTGCAAGAGATGCTCTCCTAAGGGTTTCACATTGTTAAGCAAAAGGAAAAAACCCTAAATGGTGACCAGAAATTCTTTTTTGGGCTTTCTGTGCACATGCTTTCCCTGATGAATTCAGCAACTTCTGAGGTTATATCTGGAAAACAAAACAAAACAAACAAACAAAAACCTTTCCTCTAATAAAACTTACAACGGAATGAGATGAGAAAATAGTGTCAGGAGAATTGAAATTGAATTCTTGCCTGCATTTCTGCTAATGGTGAGTTGCATAATGGAGATGGGCTAACAGGAGACCATATACTCAACCTCACTATTAGACCTGACCAGGTGTCACTTGCAGTGGGGCAGTTGGAGTTTCCCCCGCATGGGAAATACCTTGAGGCTATTAAACTGCACTGGGGCCTCTGTAGCCTCTAGGGTGCTCAAAGAGAGCTCCTTCCCCAGACTCTGAGTTGGACAAATTTCTGCTCTCTCTGGAGAGACAAGAGACAGTGTGGACGAGGCCAGATGCACTCCACTAATGATCTGTAGATGTGGAGAAAAGGCAATGAAAGTTGTAAATATATACTCTCAACCCATTTAACAATTTCTAAGAACGGCAAGTCTGTTATGGGACATTATGCAGAATTAGGGAATTATGCAATTGGACTAAATCTAAATGACACAATTCATTACAGACTACATTAGCCTCACATGTCTTCCAAGAATATGGAAGAATATTTTCTGTGTACTCTACAGAAAATCACAATGTGTGGGCCCTGAAACAGCACCTCCATCCCTGCACCTATGGGAACACGATGAATTTGGACTAGAAACCAGAAGCTGCTCTCTGATGTCTGCGATGTGGCTTGTGCTTCAGCCTCATGTCCTGTGGTCTACTCTCAGAAGACGACTCAGCTACCAGGTTGTCTGAGGCAGAGCTACTGTTCAAACTCATGGGGTCTCCATCCTATCTTCCCTTCCTCTCTCCTTCACTGAGCGACAGACCTCCATGAAGTTCTAACGGTTTTCTCAACCTCATTTCACTCATAAATATATAATTATACATTTCTTCTCAAAATGAAGGATGTATTCCTTAAAAAGTGCACACAAACTTAGGGCTGTCTTGGAGCTGCCCTCTCAGAGGACTAATGCCAGCAACTATTTTAGCAAAATTGCAAGTAATATGAGCCCAATTTCAGTGTCAATTATAAAATTTAAAAAAAATGCCAGTAATCAGTCTTATGTGTCCACTCAGCAAGCCTATAGTCTCAATTATTCAAATAAAACTAACATTTGTGTTGACACAAAGGTGTTTATTAAATGTTATTAAAGCTAGCCATCAACTGTCTCTAGGTCAGGAGGATTGTCCTAGATATCCGTGGTGGGTCTTATTCAATCTCACAAAGACAGGAGATGATAAAACTCCATGGTGGATGGAAGCTCCCACTCCTTCCAGGAAGTCCAATCTGTCCTTCCTGATGACTGGCCCTGTGGATCTTGACATGTCTAGCCAGACCCCACATTGCTGTCACCCACAACCCACATCACAACGGAGGGTCCATTCTCAGTTCTCCCCAAAGTTAAGGGTGGGAGAGTTGGGACCATGACGGTGTGAGAAGCACAAGGTCAGTTCTACATCAGTATCCCACATTGAGAAAACTACTATTATGCCCTTGATGTCTAATGTCCTCTTGCATTTCCCAAAAGCGTCCATGCACAGAAGACAGCAGGAGGAACCAGCAATGGTGAGTGAGAAAGTCCTGTCAGTCTTCCCAGTCCCTGCTGGAGCCACAGCCTAAGCCACCCCTGACCTCCAGGCAAAGGCCTTCAGCTCTGGGACTTAGATGTCAGAAACACACTCCACTTTCAGGAGAAAAGGAGGTGTGAGCATAAGGCCTAGAAAGAAAGAAAATGGATGAACAGAGAAAGGGGAAACTGGATCAGTTCTGAGTTATGTACAGAATCTTATAAGAGGAGGAGTTTAGATGTGACACCGGTTAGGTTTTTAAGGACACTGGTTCTTTCTATGGGCTCCAATCTGACTTTCAGAGAGTGTTCTATTGAGGAAACCTCACTGAGGTCCATGCTCGAGTCTCTTAGAAAATTCTTCCTAAGTCACCAGGGCTTCCTCAGAAGTCTATTCAGATGGCCACAGAAAGGCTTGTTCAGGGTTAAAGCCACACTCTGGCTTTGGTGCAGGTGAGAAGGTGTCCTGCAAATACAAATAAGGAAAGAAATACACATTTCGTGTATCTTGAGATGTCAAATGTTACTACAGAATTGCAAGTTCAGATAGCCTCCTGCGGGAACAGTTGAAGAAGTCATCCCAAGACTTGGTAGGCAACCAGTCCTCAACAACCCTCTACACCTGCTCTTGAGGAGGACCCAGAGCCTTGTGGGCCCGAACCTCCTGGAGGTTGTGCATCTCCTGCAGGCAAGTTTGTGTCTGGGCTCACACGGAAGTCCCCTCACTGTGTCTCTCATATAGTAATACAAAGCCGTGTCTTCAGGTCTCAGACTGTTCATTTGCAGAAACAGCATGCTCTTGGAATTGTCCCTTGAGATGGTGAATCTGCCTTCACAGATGCAGCATATTCTGTTGTGACTATTAGCTTTGTTTCTAATAAGACCAACCCACTCCAGCCCCTTCCCTGGAGCCTGGCGGATCCAGCTCACGTGGTGGACACCAAAGGTGAATCCAGAGGCTGAACAGGAGAGTATCAGGGACCCTCCAGGCTGGATCAAGCCTTCCCCAGACTCCACCAGCTGCACCTCATACTGGACACCTGCAACCACAAAGATGTCTGGGTTAGAAACTGTCACACATATTCACTGTTTTTCTCACTCACATTCACTCACACACTCAGTATCTCTAGTGTCCATAAATCACCTTTTAAAACTGCAACAATGAAAACCCAGTAGAGCCCAAACTCCATGGTGAGCTGTCTGTGTTCAGTACTGATCCCCAAATGGGAACACTTGAGGATCTCAGGGCTGGAGTTCCTCCCAGAGCCAATATCATAATCGTCATCTATTTATTTATTAAATAATACAAACTATTTTTATTTCGTACTCATGCAAATTCCATTTTTCAGATGAACTCAAAGCTTTTATAGAAAAATGTCCACTTCTAGGTCTAGGGATGACCAGGAGCATCTTGTAGCACCAGACCATAAAGTTGTGCTCAAAAGATGAATGCGTAAGTTGTATAAAGGGACATGGAGCTGATTTAAAGGGGCCTCTGTGGTGATTGTTTTGTGCATCAACTTGGAGCATTATTTTTTGTTCTTGTCTTATTGAGTTAGGTATATGTGCCCAATATGTATTTATACAAACATCAGCATTCTTTGTCAAATTGCAATTTTAGACTATTTTTTTTTTAGACTATCTTTTTTGGTGAAAGGAAATGATATATGGATAGGAACCCTCCTTTCACAATCTCCTGTGCACATTTTCCTGGGCTGAAGCAGGTCTGGGTGAGTCCTGAGTGCCCCCTACAGCCCAGGCAGTTTCCCAGTACTGCCAAATGCTTTCTAATAGTATAATTGTTCAAGGTCTGCTTATGAGTGAGAACATATGGTACTCTGTTCTTTGTTTCTGTGATAGATCACTGAGTATGATCGACTCCAAATCCATCCAAGTTGTTGTGAAGTCCATATATCTGTCCTTTATGGCTGCATAAAATTTAATATCTCACTTGTTTAAACACTGTGGTTTCTAAGCTTCACATTTTTGTGAATTTTTCATTATTCTTTATATATTTGTTTCCTAGTTTCCTTCTGCAGTGATCAGAGGAGATATTTTGTATTATTTCATTTTTATATTCATTGAAGGGTATATATTTGTGTGTGTTTCCTAATGTATGATGTACTTTGAAGAATGTTCTGTTTGCATTTGAGAAAACTATATACTCTGCTTAAATTAATTGGAGTATCCCGTATATGTTTATAAAGACTAACCCTTTGATGGTGCTGTTAACGTCTTCTATTGTATTATCTTTGTTCTGGGCATTGTGTCCATTTTTGAAATTGGAATATTCACGTCTTCAACTATTAGTCCAGAAATCTCTATCTCTCCCTTAATGTAATCATTTTAGTTTTATATATCTTGGGTTCTGATTTAGTGCTCTGTTTTCTTAATGGGTTGGCATTTGAATAAATATGAAATATCTTTATAAAACTCTTATGGGAGTGTTTTGTCTTTCCCCAATAACTTCATGGGACTGTCTATATCAGCATTAGTGATTGTTGCCTTTCTTCACATCGTTAATTTTGCTTATTGGGCAATTGTTGAATGGAATATTTCTTGCACAATTAGAGTCCATACATGTGTCGAGTGTTCCTTTTCCTTGGTTACATAACGCCCTTTTCTACACAACCTAATAGGCCATGATCACTTACATCTCTTCAGCACCAGGACAGCTGGCTTTTCCTTCAAGTCTTCTGACACTCTCAGAATGTGGCTTTTCACACAGTGTCTCTTGCAAAGTAATACACGGCTGTGTCCTCAGGTCTGAGACTGCTCAGCTTCTTGTAGGCTATGCCACCAATATTAGGGTTGACCATTCCCATGCATTGATGCTTTTGCCCAGGGGTCTGTCGCACTCAGTGAATGTTGTAGCTTCTGAAGGTGTACCCAGAAGCCTTGAAGGAGACCTTCACTAACACCCCAGGCTTCTGCACCTCAGCCCAGACTGCACCAGCTGGACCTGGGACACCTGTGGAGAGAAAACAGGAGTGGGTTAAATCCCCTTTGCCTGGCATTTGTCCTCTTTTCAGCCTTGTAACTAAAAAGACTTATCAATAGTTACTGCCAGGAAGAAGGGAATCCTCCAGCTCCAGTCTATGGTAAGGAGCTGTGATCTCAGGGCCTTCTCTAGAGAAGGGATGTGGGAGTTGGGTGATGCTTTCAGAACACAGGAATATCCTTGCTTGCTTTATTAGACCTCAGGTTATTTACATGTTCATGTTTCAGGGTATTTTATAGCTCACAACCAAATACAACCAAAGAAAGCAAAGACAGATGACACACAGGCCACATGGGATCTTGAGGGCCAAGTTCCAATCCCATTTGAGTATACATGTGTCTTACACATCAATGAATTCCGTGTAGACAGAGTTTTTTGGATCAAGGAAGAAGCCCCATTCTGGCTCCTTCAGGCACTAGAGCACCCCATTTTTAACTCCAAGTGTCCAGTGAATTGCTTGATGACAAGCTGGGCCCTCCTGAGACAATTTCCCCAGCTTCTTTCTTAGTGTCCTGAACTCCCAGGCTACTCAGTACAAAGACTGCTTCTAACACTGTATCCAGGATGCATGATACAGGGTTGTGTTTCTTATCCTAATGACAATAGGAATTGAATATGACTCTTGATAAACTTGCAAATTCCACAGACTTGCCCAGGACTTTGTGTTTAGACTGAGTGTGAGAATTATTCAAACTCTACACGGTAGAATTTTGCACAGCTTTTACATGCTTTCAATTCATTTTTATCATCGATCATCTGTACATATTGATTTCTGATCATCTTGAACTTGTGCACCTGCACAGTCTCTGACCCTCCACTTTACTGTCACATACCCAGCCCCAGAAACATTTTCTAGTTCTGATATCAGAAACATTTTCTAGTTCTGATACCATCCTTGGTGTCTTGTGCCATCCAAAGTTCTACACCTCTTGAATCAATACAGTCATCCGTGTCCTTCAGCCTCTCTCATTTGAGATATGCAGAATTCCTATAAACCCCCTCATTAAATAAGGTTCTGCTTGTCTTATTGAGTTAGGTATATGTGTCCAATATATATCTATACAAACGTCAGCATTCTTTGTCAAATTGTTATTTTAGACTATTTTCTTTTTAGACTATCTTTTTTTGGTAAAAGGAAATGATACATTTGAATAGGAACCCTCCTTTCACCCTCCTGTGCACTTTTTCCTGAATTGAAGCCTGTCTGGGTGAGTCTTGAGTGCCCTCTACAGCCCAGACGCCACTCTTTCTGGAAGGATTTTGTCTGTGCTCACAGCGCATCTTCCTCTCCTTTCTCTAGACGAATATGAAAGGCTGTGTCCTGGTTCAGAAGTCTCCTTCAATGACACTGCATGATTCTCACATCATCTTCTGAAATAGTGAATTGTCCTTACTAAACCCAACATGCTGTACAGGGAGACCCGAGCTAGGATTTCATAAAATCCCAGAGAGCACCAATCTTGGAGCTCCAGATGCTCTGACACAGTCCACTCTCACAGTGAGTCCAAAAGAGTTTCAGGGCCTGGGGGAGACTCTTCTCTCCTTAAACACCCTCTGATTAAACATCTCCTCAGGGAAGCCTTGAATCTACAGGTCACAGGACTTAGAGTCCACCTGTACCTGCTCATCCAGTAATGCCCACAGAGACTGCAGGCTGCGTCTAGAGTAATGGGCAGGAAATGTGCTCTTCCTTCCTTTGTCTGGAGCATGGGTGGTGTCCCCCCACACTGACTGTAGGCCTGAGATGGTGCCCTGTCAAACAGAACCACAGCAACAAACTTACACTTGGGAATGGGGCCATGCACACTGAGGTTTGCCTATTCTCCCTGCATTTGGAAACTGCAGACAACCCTGAGGAAGTTCTAAGTTTCCCTGGAGGGTCAGATGCAGCCCGGTCGGTGAAGCTAATACTGAGCCACCCACTCTGTGGTGAGAATCACAAGAGGCCAGTACCCCAGCTGGCCTCACTCTCAGAGGTACATCCAGTAGCCTGTAAGAGACTGGGGACCCTGGATGGGGTATTTCCCGAGGAGCAAAGGCAGATGCTGTTGTAGGACCAGGGGATTCAGGAAGGTGAGCGGGATGGGTCAGGTTCCCTGTGGACCAGGGTCTGCCATTAGCTTCTGCCCTGCCCCTTCTCACATGGACATCACTCTGGGCATCCTATCCTTGTCTCATCTGTGCAGGTAGTCTCTGCAGGGAGAATGACTCATTATTTTAGTTCTCAAATCTCAGGAACATGAGGGCTCTATTAAAAAGCTCCCATTAGTAAACACACGCACTTCCTGATCTGATCGAAATAGCTCCAGACTTCAGCTAGAAGCTGCACAGGGGGAGGGGCTCACATGTCCCCCCTGTGTGAGCACGAGCTTCACGTGGGTTGGGAGGGCTCTGGTGATTGAAGCAAGGTCCCAGGTCCTGCATCTCACAGCAGGGTCTGTAATGTGGCTTCCCAGCTTGTCTCCTAGATGTGGGATCTGTGCCATTCCCCGTAATGAAGCTGGGTCCGGGTACTTGCTTCTGACAATGGGGGAGGCCTGGAAAGTGTGGAGGCTTCCAGGGACAATGCGGACATCACAAGGTTTGGGCCCTGTATCTGAGGCTGAGGATAAACCTCAGCTAGGGAAACCCCTTGAAAATTCTGCAGCCACTGGTGCTCACACATCTGTGGGAAGAAGAGAACCTCAAGGCCTGGAAGGAGGACGCAGTCCCTCATCAGCGGCTCTCATCAGGTGCTGTTGCTCTGCTGGTCACCTTGTTGGGGACAGTGGCCAGCAGGTGAGTGTGGTTCATCCCCTAGAGGAATGCAAAGCTTCCAGAGGCCCCTCCTTACCAGGAAGGCAGGGGGGCTTGTCTATCTGTCTTCCCAGCCTGCTGGTCATGTTCCCTTCCTGGCTTCCTGCTCAGCGGACCTCTGGGCCTGTGACACATGGACAGAGGCACTTATTAAAGTCTCTTCTTAGTCACACATGCAGTTACTCAAGTGAGATCCCTGAAGAAAGCCATTCTTCTCTGCCTGTTTGTGTCTCTGGTTGAACTCTAAGGGATCCACATGGAAATACCAAAAATTCCATGAGCAGGAGAGATACTTTGGCAAAAAAATTCTTCAGTCAAGGGAATAGGAGAATTTGAAGGGGATTGTTTGGCAAGAAGGAAATTGAGTCCTGTAGGAACTTGGTAAAGGAAAGGTATACCGTCACTGATGACATCTCACCTGCAAGCAGAGAAAGTCACTTTGTCATTTAGTTGCACGTGGTGAAAATGTGAGAATTTAGACCCCAGCTAAGAGAGCAAGAATAATTTCTAAAGGAATCTGAGAGTTGGCACAGGACAGGAGGGTGCTAATCCAGGCAGGGTCTCCCTCCCCAGCCACTCTCTGAATCTGTTCCCTAGTGGACCCCAGTGAGAGCTCTGAGTGCCCCTGCAGCTGATTTCAGCCATGCGTTCCCACTTGGAGGTTTGTGTGTGGGCTTATGCTGTTGTCCCATCATTGTGTCTCTCGTACAGAAATAGATGACTGTTATACTGTATCATATGTGAATCAGATACTAAGTTGGGATTCGATATGGAAGAGACTTAATAGATGGCATTCCTGTCAGGGAAAAGAGAAGATGAAAGATGATCAAAAGAGAGAAACAGGGAGGAATGGAAGTATCTGTGGAGGGAGGAGGAAGAAAAGAGGGTTGGTACACAGGGTTTTAGACAGCAGTGGTTCTGAAAAGGTTTTAGCTATAAAGATCGCCCGAGGCTCAGAGAAATGGGCTCAACCACTGGCAAAAGCAGCTGTGCACAGAGTGGCTGAGGCATGGACACAGGATGAACTCGGGGCACAGGAGCTGGGCTTTGGTCCATGATGCCCCTGCAACTGGAGACTTGACCATACACCCCATGGACATCCCATCCATGACATCTCCTGAGCACCCTGAAGGCTCTAAGCCTTGGCCCAGCCACCCTAGTTTCTGTGAACTGACTCTGAGAGATTTTTGTTGAGAGGACGCTGTCTGGGTAATATCCAAGGTGGACAAACTTCTGTCCTCATTGACCTCTGGTCCTCTTCTTCCAAACAGGAGAGGCTGGTCCAAGGAAGGGCCAAGGGGCACTGACTTGTAATAACAAGCATTGTAGGAGGGGTGTTCATTGCCAGTGTGAAAACTGCATGAAGACACATCTGTTCCTTAGCAAATAGGGCTGGACAACACAAACACTTTCCCTCCTGGCTCCTTCAGCACACCCACACCCTCCTCCCTTTTCTCCCAGTATCCCCTCTCTTCCTCTTTTTTCTGATTTTTATTTAACTTTTTTTAATCTGTTGGTCTGGTCTCTAGTTTGTTTATTTCTAATTTGTTCTCTGTCATTTTGCTTCTTCCACTAAGTATGAGCTTACTGTTTTTAATGGTTCCTCATGGTGTAATGTTAGGTTGTTTGTGATTTCACATGATGTCCAAACTGGAGTGGGAGGGGAAATACATGAATATTTAAATATATGGATTGATGGAGAATAAAATCAGGACAAAGTAGAACATTCTTTTAGAAGAAGCCATCACGTCATTATTTTACAAAACTTGCACAGCTTAACCAAAGAGTAAACAATTCATAAACATACTAAGAACAAGGGAGAAGATTGTGAATTGTGAGATAAAATAGTAAAAGAGCAGTAACAGCCAAGACTTCACTACTACACAGTATATTGTCATAATAAAACTGCACTTGTACCACTAAGTGTATATTTAAAAAAAAAGAACAGAATGAATAAAGGAAGGAAAGATGTATAGCAGGCAGGAACAGATGAATTCTGTGGAATTTCAAGTGAATGGTTAGTCATATGTAAGAGGTGCATGTTAGGCAGCCTTCTGATGTGAATTGTGTAATATACACCATGGCCAACCTTGTAGATTACAGTTTGAGCTCCCTCAGAGAATCCACATCCTTACAAGAAGCCTAAATGCCTCTGAGGCAGGTCCCCTGTCCTATCACAGGAGGCCTGTGACCCTTAGTTGCAGTCCTTCTCAAGTTCTCTCTCCTGAGAACACAGCTAGTATGTCTTCAGAGGGTGAATGGGGAGGTCCCTGGGGAACATGTCGCTGGGGGTTCCACTCTGCTTCTGCACTGGACAGGAAATTTGCCACCCTCAGCACTATTTTCTCTCACTGTGTGTCTTGCACAGTAATACAAGGCAGTGTCCAAAGGCTTCAGGCTGCTCCACTGCAGGTAGGTGGTGCTGATGGAGCTGTCAGCAGAGATGATGACATTGCTGGGGAAGGACAGTCTATAGAGGGTATCTGAGCCAGTAGGATAGATCAGGACAGATCCTCCCAACCAGTCTTTTTAATCCCAAAAGACTTTCCTGGGTATCTGACACACCCAACCCATCCAGGTGCCCGTAAAACCATATCCAGAATTCTTATAGGACATCTGAGACTCCCCAGGTCTCTTTACCCCCGGACTGCATCAGCTGTACTTAAGCACAGGCACCTGTGAGGAGCACAGTACTCAACTCAGTGATTCCCTCCTGCCCACCCCCTCTGTGACCTAAGCCCTGGGTGAGACTGTCCTGGGAGAACATCCAGGAGGAGGATGAGGATGGAGACAGACCCTATCCTGGAGGACGGAAAGGGAAGCACGAAGGACCTCAGCTGGGCGATGAGAAAGACTCACTGTGGAGGGAACCCTGGGCTTAAGTAGAAAATTCTGCTCTTGAGTTTGCATAGTTACCATCTGCCTTGCAGGAGAAACACCCCAGGATACAAAACCCAGAAACCCAGAGGCATGCTGTGGGCTGACCCGATCCTCCCTAGAGAGGCAGTATAAGGTCTCAATATTCTCACAACCTCCCATCCCCACCCCACTCCACATTCTGGTTCATGTTCTTGTAAGACCAGAACAAGAGTTTCACCCTGCCCACTCTTTGTGACTGTGTCAGAATCTACATGGAGTCAACTGCGTTAAAGCAAGCTAACAAACCCTGATAGAGTCAGCTGTGAAAGGTCATGAAGAAAGAATTCTCACATATGTATGTCTGATAACAAGAACTGTCTAAAAAGCCTCCTCTTCACCCTTGGCATTTTACCCATGACTGTGAATATGGCCTAGTCAGCCAGCTGGGATCAGGACAATTGATCTCAGTTATCTAGCTATCCTCATCTTGAGTAATTTGCCAGATATTCATCCATGAAAATCCAAGATCAAATTTATAATGGTCATTTTCTCTTCTTGATTTTTACATTCCTCCAATGGAAAATGTATAGGGAATATGGGTTTAAGCCTCTGAAATGCTGGAGGACCAGTGGGGCTTGTTATTGCTTCCCCCAATTCCTGGTAATGTTGTTTCAGGAACTTGTGTCTAACCCTTCACCACGTTCTTTTGTGATCCCATTCCATAACATACATTTAAAGATACCTGTGTCACTGGGTGAGTCCCAGGTCTATCCCCATAATCACAACTCTTGCCGTGCCCTGGGTAAGGTGCATGTTAAGTGATGACCATCGCCATCGTCTTAAAGCCAAAGCAGCGGGACTTAGTTGTGTAGCACCGGCCTCTTCACCTGAAGAGTCCACTTTCCATTTCAAAGACAGGAAGGACAATCCCCTTCTCAGAGAAAATAAGCTTTATACAATCTGTTATATGGTGCACCAGAAATGCTATCCTACAGGGAATAACTTGCTGTGTGTTGGGATCAGCTGCTGCTGTGTGAGATATTTCTGTTAATATTGTGAGTTGTTGGTACAGCAGCCACCCAAATGTGTTCCTCCTTTCTGCAGTTTACAGAGTCAAGCATACACTGCCACGTTAGTCACTCTCACAGTCCACTGGCAAAGGTCCATGATCTGATGATACCAATTAATCATGTCCCAAAATGTCACAACTCTTCCACATTGTTCTTCTTCCTTGAACCTAATGGATTCCCTTCCCAGCACAACGCCTTGGATGCCTTCTGTGGGGCTGTTGTGTGTCCTGTATCTTCCAGAGAAGTCGTCTCCTTTGGTGGTGAACAAGTGTCTACAAACTCATCTGAGAGTGCAGGATTGATTGTGATTGACTTTCCTTTCATTTCAGCTATCACAGATATGAATTGCTTCACATTGTTTTTCATTGATTTTGGGGGAAGAATCTCTTTGAGAGTTTGGTCTGTATTTTATTTTTTTCTATTTTTTTTATTATAAAGATGTGGGGTACAATTAAGGGTTAGGCATACAAACATTGATAATGCAGGTATCCTTGTTGATGAGGTATGCCCCTCCCTCCCCTAGCAGAATGATATTGGTAACTTAATGGGTATTGTGGGCTATACTTTCTAAATTCCATTGGTGACTTTTACCTCTTGCTCCTTTTTGAAGTCCTTAAACGGTCTCATGCCATGAGATTCTGTAGCCAGACAGGCAACCTCATCTATCACCTTTTCATCCTTTGATATTATGCACAATGAAATAGCCATTGTTAGTAAGTCAGGGATTTTCTAGCAAATACCACTGCTGATGTAATAATTCCAAGCGTTCCAAGACTATCTTCAGGTTCCCTGATCAGTAGAAATACAGGACTTCAAACAAGCTGCTATGCTCATGCTTACAGCATATTATAGTAAAGGCATATGTTTTTTAAATTTTAAAGATGTGGGGTACAATTCAGGGTTAGGTACATAAGTGGCCATGATTGTACAGGTGAAGTGTGGGTCTCCCCTTGGTCCCCACATTGCCTGATTTAATGTTGGGGTCCCATATTGATGTTATGTACCCCCTCCCTCTCCTGGCAGTGTCCCACTATTGCCAAACCCTTTCATATAGTATTATGATAATTGTTCAGGGTCTGCTTATGAGTGGGTACATGTAGTACTCAGATCTTTGTTTCTGTGATAGATCACTATTAATAGATTTTATATCCATCCAAGTTGCTGCGAAGTTCATAATTTTGTTTTTACTTATGGCTGTGTGATATACCATTGTGTATATGTACCACATTTAAAAATATACAGTGCACTTTCAATGGGCAGCATGGTTGGTTCCATGTTTTTGCAACTCTGAATAGTGCTGCAACACTTTTTTATAGAGTAATTTGAGTTCCTCTAGGTATATTCCCAGAAGGGAGATGGCTGGGTTGTATAGAAGCTCTATTTTTAGATCTTTTAGATATCACCACACTATTTTCCACAGAGGTTGTACTAGTTTACCCTCTTACCAACAGTGTAGAAGCTTTCTCTTTCCCTCCATCCTCTCCAGCATCTGTCGTTTTTTGAGTTAGTGATGATAGTCATCTGACTGGAGTTAGGTGTTATCTCAGTGTGGTTTTCATTTGCATCTCTTTGATGATTAGTGAGACTGAGTTTTTTTTCGTGTATCTGTTGGCTGCTCATATGTCTTCTTCTGTGAAGTATTTGCATATTTCGCCCACTTTTTAATAGGTTTTTTTTTTTTTTGTTTCATCATATTTGAGTTCCTTGTAGATCCTTGGATGACAGACTTATCAAATATAGAGTTGGGAAGTATTTTTTCCTATACTGTGGGCTGTCTCCCCACTCTCTTGGTGGTTTCTTTTGCTTTGCAGAAGGTTTTCATTTTGATAAGGTCCCATTTGTTGAGCTTATCTTTCATGGTATTCGCTTTCAGAGAATTGATCAAAAATTGGTTGTCTACTCCAATGGGTCTAAGATTGTTTCCTACCTTTTTTCTAGAATTCTTAAAGTTTGAGGTTTTACATTTAGGTCCTTTATCCATTTAGAGTTGATTTTTGTTTATGGTGATATGTAGGGGTTCTGTTTCAACCTTCTGCATGTGGTCAGCCAGTTTTCCCCACACCATTTACTAAATAGGTTCTCCTCTCCCCAGTGGTTTTTGTTGGAGGTTTGTCGAAGATGAGCTGGTTGAGAAATTGAGGTTTTGCTTCCAGAATCTATCCTGTTCCATTGGTCTATTCTTGTACCAATACCAGGCTGTTTTGATTATCATAGTCTTATAGTAGGGTTTAAAGTATGGAAATGTGATGCCTCCCACTTTGTTTCTTTTGTTAAAGATCGTTTTGACTATCTGTGGTCTTTTATGTTTCCATATAAATTTCTGTATTACCATTTCCAGGTCTGAGAAGAATGAATTGGTGATTTAATGGGTATTGTGTTAAATCTATAGATTGTCTTTGATAGGATGGACATCTTAACAATGTTAATTCTTCCAACTTATGAGCATGAATTATTTTCCCATTTATTTGTGCCATCTTGGATTTATTTGAGTAGCATTTTGTAGTTTTCATTGTAAAAGTCTTTCAGTTATCTGTTTAGGAATATGCCAAGATCTCTCTCTCTCTCTCTCTCTCTTGTGGCCATTGTGAATGGAATTGTGCTTTTTGTTTGGTTCTTTGTCTGTTTGTTGCTGTTGTATAAGAATGTGACTCTTTTGCACATTTATTTTCTACCTTGAGATTTGCCAAAGCCATTTATCAGTGCAAGGAGGTTTTTGACAGATTGTATTGGGTTTTCAAGGTATAGAATCATGTCATCTGCAGAAAGGGATAATTTAACTTCCTGTTTTCCTATTTGGATACCCTTGATTTTCTTCTCTTGTCTGATTACTCTAGCAAGGATGTATAACTTTATGTTGGGGGGGGTGAGAGTGGGCAGCCTTGTCTTCTGATTTTTAGAGGAAATAGTTCCAATTGGTGTCCTTTTAGCAGTATATTAGATGTGGATTTATCGTAGATGGTTCTTACAATTTTGAGGTATGTTCCATCTATGCCTATGTTTCCAAGGGTTTTTATAAAGAAGTGATGCTGGATTTTATCAAAAGCCTTTTCTGCACCAAATGATATAATCACGTGGTTCTTGTTTTTACATCTGCTTATTGCATTTAATTACATTTATGGCCTTGCAGATGTTGAACCAGCCCTGCATCATGGGGCTGAAACCTACTTTATCATGGTGGATGACTTTTGAGATGTTCTGTTGGATCAAATTTGCTAGAATCCTGTTGAGAATTTTTGTATCTATGTTTGCTAGGGATATTGGCTTGTAGTTATCTTCTTCATTGTATTTTTACCTGGTTTTGGTTCTGGTGTGATGTTAGCTTCATAAAATATTTGGGAAAATTTTGTCTTTTTAGATTGCCTGGAGCACTTAGTGGGATTGAGAGTACTCCTTTTATGTTTTGTAGAATTCTGCTGGAAAGCTGTATGGTCCAGGATTTTCTTTTGTAGGTGTTTTTTTTTTAATGACAGAGTCAATTTCCTGTGTTGTTAATAATCTCTTTAGGATCTCAATTTATTCTTGTTTAAACCTTGGGAAGTTGTGGAAAGCATATACATTTAAACCAGCAAAGGCGCTAGATGTGGAGTTCCTGAGAAACCAGGCACAAGCTCTCAGGTGTCCTCTTCCAGTGGAATCTCATGTACATGTTTAGTTCTCTTACCAGTGATTCATGTGAAGCATTTTTCACCAGGGACGTTCTCCTGAGTCTTTACTGGGGTACATCACAGAGGTATGTAGCACCTTCACAACTGATCTTCAATGCTCCGACACCAGGCCTCCAGAGCAAAATCTGGGGTTCTCCGAAATTGTTATATAATTAACTAATGCAATGCATACCCAGACTTTGGGCCACATACACACACTGACACAAATACAAAAACATACTAAGTAATACAACTATTAACACTACTTATAGTAATGAGTATGAAAGGAGACTTTGGAAATTACTGATATTGCTATTGCCTTGGTGGTGGTTTGTTTCACAGATGTGTACCTACACCAACCCTCCCTGAGTTGAATGTGTTAAATAACATATAGGCTTACATATGTAAACTGTACCTTAATTTAGTGGTTAAGATAAAGCACACATAAGGAGGTGTATGACAAGGAATCAGCTCTCAGCTCTCAGGAGGTGACATGAACCAGTCCTGATAGAAGACTGGGGAATGTGCAGGGTTTGAACAACCCAGGCTGGCTCAGTTAACGCTTTCCTGTGTATGAGTTCAGGTGAGATGACAAAAGACTGTTAGATAAAAGATGAGGTTCAGTGAAAAGGAATAGGGAAGAGGTAGCCAAGATCAGATGTGTCCACATGGGACAATGTGGATGGGAGGTGAGGCTGAGAGCTTGTGGAAGGACAAGGATGCAGACCAGAGGCTGTGAGTAAACCAAGGGAGTGGGGTTCTCCCTTAGCCGATGAGAGAGTATCACAAAGGTGGATGTGGGTCAGTGGTCATGCACAGGCAGGCTGTGTCTGTGGAAGAAGAGAGCTCTCAAAGGTAGATGTTCCCAAGAGAGTAGGTACAGAGACAAGGTGCAACTCTCTCCTTCCTAGGTTTGCATCCACATATAGCAAAGATAAGATTAAGTGATTTTCCCACCCTGACAGAAATGTCTGAATCTCTGAGTGAGGAAGGCAACAAGGTGTGTCCCCAGAAGAGGAATGCCTGACCCTGATAGCAAGACTCCTGCCCTCACACAGGCCTGCCTTCCTCCCATTCCCACAGCTTATGGATTCTATCCCTTGTCTTGTGGTGGAAGTGCAGATCCCTCATGAGGTTTCCAGATGAATTTAACTGAGTCTAATAAGAAGCTGACATTTGCAAACAGATTTTCAATCTATGACTCATTAATATGTCCATGAGGTTTTGGGGTAATTAAAAAATAAATGAAAAGGAGACTTTAGGGGGTTCTGGTAAGATGGTGATGGCATAGGTGGATTCGTGAGACTCTCCGAACATGAGTTCCCCAAAAGACTCTTACTTCTCTTCTCACAGCCCCCTGCCCACCACCAGTCACACTGGTATGAGGCCCGGGGACCTTTGGTCCCACACAGGGCCAGATATTGCGGCCCCCGGCTGTGGCTGCTCCACTATATGTGACTCCCATCTGCTCAGGAGTCCTGGGTCTCAGCTCCCTCCCTGGCTGCATCGTCTTGCCCAGCACCCAGCACCAATCTGCTGGTGACCCAGGGAGGCTCTGGGCACCCGCCCCTCAGAGATACTGGTCCCATTTCTGGCTGAAGTGCCCTGTGAGGGACCCAGAGCCACCATCTGCCCTTTGGAGCTTTGGAGCTCTGGAGCCCTGGGCCCACCCTGGCTGAGGCACTCAGCGTGCGACCTCAAGCTTGTGTAAAGGAGCAGAACCCCGAGCTTGTGTAAGGCGCTGATTGGAGGCTTCCAGGTACAGAGGAGGGAACCCCTGGCCCTCTCCTCCACCCCAGCCTGCTGGTGACACCCCAGATCCAGTGCCCAGTTGTGCAGCTGATCCCGCCCAGAGACCCAGACAAGCATCCCTAAAAGTGAAAGTGAAGTTACCACCTCCACCATTCTCCAGGCAGATTTGCATTGCCCTGCCCACCTATCAGAGCCTCCACCTTGGTTCCCATGGTGACGTCGTTAAACAGGAGACAAAGCTCCTTCCCTACGCTGAACAGACTGAGACAACTAAGAGTCACAGACCTCCCAGGAAGCAGGCTAGCTGCCTGCAACAAAAACAAAGGGGAGAGACTGGAGATCAGAGCACAAGCCACTAGTCCGATCTCTTATTTTGACCTTTGGTTTTATCATTCTGACTGTATGTTTTGCACTATTGTTTGCTTTCTATCTGTTACACTATCTATTTCATGATCTTGTTGGTCTGTCTCTGTGTAGCTACTAGTATTCTTTAGGGAATTTTCCTTCTGTGTTTTTTTTTTCACTTCTCTCTAGCCTTGTGTCTCCTTTTCACCTGTTAGTTGGCATGTATGTCTGTTTTCCCTCTCACTCTTTTGTCTTTCTAACTTCCTATTGACCCCCCCTTCCTCCATTATTTTCCTCTTTTGTACGTCCTTTTGCTCCAGGGACAAGAGAAAAATCTACACAAATGAAGAAAAACCAAAAGAATAATATGGGTCTCTCTCAGACCCCTGGGAGGGAAGACACTGAGAAAACTGACTTTGGAATGCAAACAATGAAGAGCCCCCAGAGTGACTGGTCTCAAAATACAAACCTAGATATCAAGACATTAATGGAGAGATTAAAAATAATTGAGAAGACTCAAGAAGAAACTAGAAAGGAGCTGATATCTGAGATAACAGTAATAAAGAATACTGTGAATGAAATAAATAACAAACTGATAAGCATGGAAAGCAGAATTATCCAAGCAGAAGAAAGAATCTCAGAGCTTGAAGACCAAAATATAGAACAAACCCAAACTCTCCAAAACACAGAAAACAAGCTCAAAAAGACAGAAAAAAGCCTTTAAGAGATTAGCGATTACATCAACAGACTGAACCTAAGAGTAATTGGCCTTCCTGAGGCAGAAAGAGAGACAGAGACCACACTGGAACAAACCTTCCATGAGATCATTCAAGAAAACTTCCCTTCAGAAGGCCACTACATAATGATAAAAGGCTCAATCCATCATCAAGAAATATCTATCCTAAACATATATGCACCTAACATAGGTGCACCAACTTTTATAAAGCAACTCTTAGTAAAACTAAAGAAAGATATTGACTCTAACACCATCATAACTGGGGACTTTAATACCCCACTCACAACCCTAGACAGATCATCAGGACAAAAAATCAGCAATGAGATATGGAACCCCAATGTGACTCTTGACCAAATGGAATTAATTGATACCTACAGAACACTCTATCCAAAGACCACAGAATACACATTCTATTCATCACCGCATGGAACGTATTCTAAGATCGACCACATAATTGGCCATAAATCAAGCATAAGCAAATTTAAAAGGACTGAAATTTTACCATGCACTTTCTTGGACCACAGTGGAATAAAAAATAAACATTAACACCAACAAGGTTCCCCCAAAACCCACAAAGACATGGACACTAAACAGTATGATGCTAAACAACTCCTTGGTCAACGATGAAATCAAAACAGAGATCAAAAGATACCTGGAAGCAAATGAAAATCAAGAAACATCTTACCAGAATCTCTGGGATGCCATGAAAGCTGTAGTAAGAGGACAATTTATATGCCTTCAAGCGCACATGAAGAAAATGGAAGGAGCACAAATTAACAGCCTAACAAGCCACCTAAAGAAGCTGGAAAAGCAAGATCACAAAAACCCTAATTTCA
>NW_007233401.1:0-13630 GCF_000164805.1 Carlito syrichta | reverse complement strand
CTCATTGTGGCACAAGGGAGTTGAGCCTTCCCAAATGTGAAAGGTTGACAGTTCGCACGCCGAAGCAGTCACCCTCTAGAGCATAATATCAACGAAAGAGAACAAGTGAGAATCAGGAATCACAGCTTGCAACAGTGAATTACAGGACTCAATGTCAGTAAGTCACAGTGCAGCCCACTTCTCAGGCAGCATTTTCCAAAGGAGATTAACATTTCTAAGCAAGCACATCAAGGGCAGTCAGCTCTTTTTCGACAATTCATATGGCACAGCAACAGTGTTTTCTACAACACAAGGATTTGAAATGGAAAAACATCTTATAATTCACCAAGTGAATTCCCCAAGTACTGCATACTTACTCTACTGTAGAGTTCCCGTTTACACCGGGCTGCACCACTTAGTTGCACCTTCCAATACGTGACCTATTAAAGAACTCTTAAGTCAAACAAATGCAATGTGCATAGCATAACTGAAAATGAGAAACTTTGAGCCTCATGTTTTGCAGCATGCACCAAGTTGGAATATCATTGACAGCCAATAAATAGTGCAGCACACATTTGAGAACCTGTTTCCCAAGGAAGATATACATTCCCAAGGGCAAAACAGAGGCCGTCTGCACTGATTCAGCAAGGTACACAGCAGTGCAATTGCATCTCGTAGTATAGCGAAACGGAAACGAGAATAACTTTTTGTGTTCAAAGAGAAAGCAAATGATCCTCTTCTACAAGGAAGTGTGTAGCACTCATTTTACTCAGTGTGGCACAATTTGGGAGCTCTTTCTGACAAGTGAAGTATTGACATATCGCTGTGCTGCACTAAATCATCCTGTACCTTGAGAATCATTTATGACACCATACACCAAGCAAGAATAAAACTACTTGAAAATAAATAACAATGCAGGTAATGTTTAACACGGCATTTCCCAACCAGATACACACTTCCAACAAGCAAGCGAAGCCTGTCAGCTCTTAACCGTTAATGCCAAGGAAGAATAATTGCTTTTTATAAAATACCGACATGCGAATCAAAAACCTTTTAGAATTCAATAGGTGAACAAATAATGCTTTTTCTAAAATGACAGTGAATCGGTCATTTCACCCAGAGTGGAACCATGGAGTTGCACCTTTTGAAACAGGAAACCTTGTAGTACAGCTCACCTAGGCATATGCAGTCAGTGTAGTAAAATATACATTAGAGAGAAACAGGGAGAATCAGGTATTACAGAAAAAACAAAGCCAGTGTAATACTTAGCACCCTATACAATGAAGTGCACTTTAGAAGAATGTCTTCGGTGGAAGACGCTTGTTTGCTGGAAACAAAACCAAGGCATTCACGCCTTGCTGTCAAAGGAAGCCGCAAAGTCATTTTACTCACAATTACTAACCAGTGTAAAAAGAGAAACCTTTTCAGCATACGCTGGTGAATGAATCATGCCGTGCTACCAATGGCTGTGGATATTGTTTCCAGTCAGTTTGGCACATGAAGTTGAACTCTCTTCACCAAAAGCTCCCTGACTAGGATAGAGTATGTAAAGGGAAACTCTGACAATCTGGGATGACCGTACGCACAAAGCTAGCTTACTACAGACTGCAAATGAATAGCATGACAGTGCACCCTGGAATAGCCTGTCCAAAGAAGACCCACATTCACCACAACTTTAACATCGGCTCTCCGTGCTTATTCATCAATGAAAACTGCACAGCACTAGTGTTCCTTATTAGGTTGAAATACAATGCGGAAACACCATTTAGATTTCTCACCATGAACTAATGAAGCTCTACAGCAAGTAACTGTGGAGCACTTATATCACTCATTGGGGCACTATGTATTGCATATTCCAATCCGTGAAACACAGACGTTACACTCTCTTAAGCAAAGGCCCTCTCTGGAAAGGAACACAAATCAAGGGGAACGAGTGTGAAGGAGGTATTACAGCAGGCAGCAAAGAAGTCACAGCAATCAGATCACAGTGGAGCACATATTTGTCACAGACTTACCCAAGTAAGATGCCTATTCACTATAGGCCTAAAAGGCTATTCTGAAAAGCATCGACAGTGTAATTACCTTTCCAGTAACATGAAAATGTAAAAGGAAAAAATATATCAGATTTCGCTCGAGTCACAAATAATGCTTCCCCACAAGTAACTGTGAATGTCCCAGATCACTCATTGTGGCACAAGGAAGTTGAACCTTCCTAAATGTGAAAGGTTGACAGGTCACACGCTGAAGCAGTCACCCTCTAGAGCATAATATCAATGAAAGAGAACAAGTGATAATCAGGAATTACAGCTTGCAACAGTGCATTACAGCACTCAATGTCAGTAAGTCACAGTGCAGCCCACTTCTCAGGCAGCATTTTCCAAGGGAGATTAACATTTCTAAGCAAGCAAATCAAGGGTAGTCAGTTCTTTTTCATCAATTCATATAGCACAGCAACGGTGTTTCCTACAACACCATGATTTGAATAGGAGAAACATCTTAGATTTCACCAAGTGAATTCCCCAAGTACTGCATACTTACTCTACTGTGGAGTTCCCGTTTTACACTGGGCAGCACCATTTAGTTGCACTTTCCAATACATGACCTACTAAAGTACGCTTAGGTCAAACAAATGCAATGTGCATAGCATAACTGAAAATGAGAAACTTTGAGCCTCATGTTTTGCAGCATGCACGAATTTAGAATAACATTGACAGCCAATAAATAGTGCAGCACACATTTGAGAACCTGTTTCCTAAGGAAGATACACGTTCCCACCAGCAAAACAGAGGCTGTCTGCGGTGATTCAGCAGGTCACACGGCATTGTAATTGCATCTTGTAGTATAGAGAAACGGCAACGAGAATAACTTTTTGTGTTCAAAGAGAAAGCAAATGATTCTCTTCTATAAGGAAGTGTGTAGCACTCATTTTTCTCAGTGTGGCACAATTTGGGAGCACTTTCCAACAAATGAAGTATTGACATATTGCTGTGCTGTACGAAATCATCCTGTACCTTGAGAATCATTTATGACACCATACACCAAGCAAGAATAAAACTACTGATGAACAGTCATTGGGCACCTATCGCAAAGGAGTCCCAGTCACTTGGGCACCCATTATGGAAGAGGTCAATCACTGTGACATCAATCAGAGAAGAAGTCTAGTCACTATGGCATCTATAACATGTGAAGGTTAATCAATGTGAAGGTACATCAATCACAAAGACGACCCAGTCACTAAGGAACACATTATGGAGGAGGTAAACTGGAACACCCATCACCAAAGAGTACCAGTCTGTATGGCACCCATTATGGAGGAGGCCCAGTGAGACACCTGTCCAAGGGAAAGACAGGCACTATGGCATCCATAAAAAAGGAGAACCTGTCACAAAGATACACATCAAAGCAGAAGACAAGTTACAGGGACACCCGTCACATTGATAGCTTGTGGCTGTTTTATCCATCACAGAGGAGGGCCAGTCACTAAGACACCAACCATGGATGACAGCCTTCACTGGGGCACCTTTTACAGAGGAGGACCATTCACTGGGGCACACATCACAGTATATATATAGTCACAAGCACCATCACAGAGGTGGACAAGTTACTGGGACAAACATTACAAAATAATATCAGTCAGTGGGGCACCAATCACAGAGTAGGCTAAGTCACTGGGAAAACCATCACAGAAGAGGACAGTCCTCCTTTGTGATGGGTAAAACAGTGAAAACCTCTCATCTGTTGTGGGTGTCCTAGTGACTAACCCTCATCTTTTATGTGTGCCCTCTTTTTACTGGTCCTCCTTGGTTATGTATCTTCCAGTTACTGGGCCTCATCCATAATTGGAGTTGCCCTCCTTTATTATGAATTCCTCAGTGACTGGGCATCCTCTGTGATTGGTGGCCCAATGACAGATCCTCCTCCATAATGGCAACCCCAGTGACTTGCCTTCTACTGTAATTGTTCCATTTGCTGCACCTCCTCCATTATTTGTGCAAAAGCAACAGGACCTAATTTTTTATCAGTGTCCAAGTGACTGGGCCTCCTTCAAAATGTGTGCTGCATTGACTGTGCCACCTCTGTGATTGGTGCCCCAGTGAATGGGCCTCCTCTGTGTTTGGTGCTACAAAGACTGAACTTTCTCCTTATTGGGTGCACAAGTGAGTAGTTCACCTCTATTTTGGGTGTCCCAATTACAGGGTCCTCCTCCATAAAAGGTCAATAGGTCACTAGGGCACCTGTAGAAGGGATCATAATCAGAGGATGGGCATCTTCTGGCAAGATGGTGATGGGGCAGCCTGGTCTATGAGATCCTCCACAAAGGAGAATGTAGAGGGTCTCTGGCTCTCTCCCCAGAAGCTGCAGATCCCATCATCGGCAGCCTGCTTTTCACATGGAGCTTGGCCGTCGCCACTGCTGGGGCATTGTGGTGGTCGGGACAGCTAATGCAGCTGCAAATGCAGCAGCCACTGGCACTGCCACAGCCCCCATGACAGCCATTGCACATCACGCCACCCATGCCTGAGATGATCCATGACTTCAGACCTTGAGGCCCCTGTAAGCAAGATCTGCTAGGATCACTGCCATCTCTGCTGCCATGGTGACGTCCTGCTGGCTGTGGGTCTCCTCCTGTGAGCCCTGAGGCAGGCTCCCATCTCCAGCCTCTGTCTGACTCCTGTCTGGCTCCATCCTCTCTGGGGTGAGCAGCTGAGATAAAGACCATCTGGAGCAGTGAGATAGCACCACCTGCTGGATATTCCAGGTAACAACACCCAAACAGGAAAAACAAGCTTGAAAAACAGACACAGCCCAGATTTGAGTGGTGAACTGGGCAGTGATGAGATGGGCAGTGGTGAACTGAGTGGTGATCTGAACTGCCCTTCACAGCAGGCCATGGGCAACTGACCCTAACTGTGAACAAATTTACCAGTCTGAGAAGACAGCTAGAAATCAGAGCTGGAAGAACATTGGACTGAAATGAAAAGTCTCAGAGTGTGCTCGATGGTTCTGTTAGTTTAATGACTTATTCCTACTGCTTTCTTCCTTTTTTCTGTATTCCTTTTCTTCTCTTTTCTCCTCTCTGTAAACCATATTTTTGTATAGAGGAACAGCACACCGATAAGGTGGTTGGTTAGCTTGTATGTTAGCATCATTGTATGTTTTAGTTTTTTTGTATGGGAGTTCGTTAGTCTGTAGCCATGGTGTATTGTTTTTATCTGTTTCAGTTTAGGTTTCTCTCTCCATTTGTTGGTATATTTGTCTGTTTCCCCCCTTAGTCCTCTCTCTCTCCACCCACCTCTTCCCCCCCCCCCACTGTCTGCTCCATTCTCTTCCCTCTGCTAACCTCATTTTATTTCAGGGAGTAAACATACAGCCCCACTGCATGGACAGATTCCAAGGCAGTGGGAAGTGGGTTTCAGATTATCCATACACCTGTCGGCAGATACCAGAACTTGCAACTTCTTTCCTTCAACTGCCTGTACTTCTCTGGAATCAAATTTGGGACATAAAGATGGAGAACAGAAATGTCTCCCAAAATCTTTAGAAACAAGGTTTCCTCTGATCCATCCCACTTCCTTAAAAATTGAGAGGAGAGTTGAGGAAAGAGAAAAATATAGGTATACAAAGGAATAATGGATAAATCTAGAACTGAGGTTTGAAATGTGAAATTGTGACTTTTGAGTTAGAAGAGTATCTTGTTTTAAGCCTCAAGTTAGAGACAGAGGCAAAATGACTTGTTTGAGTCTGTGGTCGAGAGCCCGTCTGATTTCTAGTCAAACTCACTTTCCTTCACCCTGTGTGGCAGAGATTTACATACTTGTTTGGAGAAAGGTCTGCCTTGTTCCCCACTAGCACCACTGGCAGCCTGTGAGGAAACAGCAGTTACTGCAGGATCCCCTCTCATTCCCTCACATTCCCCAACTCCTTCACTCAAGGCTGGACAACTCCTCATCTTTATCTTAAACAAAACCCTTTAACCTGGTTCTTTGAAAGGATAAACAAGATCAATGGTCCCCTAGGTAGACTGACCAAGAAAAAGCTCAAATAAACACAACCAGAAACACAAAAGATGAAGTCACATCTGACCCTGAAGAAATACAAAAGATCATTAGAGACTACTATGTACACTTGTATGGAAACAAACTTGAAAACTTTAAGAAAATGGAGGACTTTCTGTCATCACACAACCTGCCAGGTTGAAACAAGAAGAAATTGAGACCCTAAATAGACCAATAACAATCAAGGAAATTGACTACATAATAAGAAAACTACCTACAAAAAAAAGCCCTGAGCCAGATGGCTTTCCAGCAGAATTCTACAAGACATTTAAAGAGGAGATGATACCAATCTTACAAAGGGATTCCAGACAACTGAGAAAGATGGAACTCTCCCCAAATCATTTATTGAAGCTAACATCACACTGACACCCAAGCCAAGAAAAGACCCAACAAAGAAAGAGAACTACAGGTCAATATCTTTCATGAACATAGATGCTAAAATTCTCAACAAGATCCTAGCTGACCGGATTCAACAACACATCTCAAAAATCATCCATAATGACCAAGTAGGCTTCATCCCTGGGGTGCAAGTCTGGTTCAACATTGGTAAAACCATAAATGTAATTAAATACATCAAGAGATGTCAAAACAAAAACCACATGATTATATCATTAGATGCAGAAAAAGCTTTGGATAAAATCCAGCACCCTTTCTTGATAAAAACCCTTGAAGGTCTAGGCATATGGGGAACACACTTCAAAACAGTAAAAGCCATATACTAGAAACCCACAGCCAGCATACTCCTAAATGGACAAAATTTGGAACCATTTCCCCTGAAAACTGGAACAAGACAAGGATGCCCATTCTCACCCCTCCTGTAAAATATAGTATTGGAAGTCCTGGCTAGAGCATTCAGAGAAGAGAAGACAATCAGGGTATCCAAATAGGAAAAGAGGAAGTCAAGTTATCTCTCTTTGCAGATGACATGATTGTGTACCTTGAAAATCCAAGAAAATCTGTCAAAAAGCTCTTACATTGATAAAGGCCTTTGGCATAGTCTCAGGATATAAAATAAATGTGCAAAGACAATCGCATTTCCTTATACCAATAATAAACAAACAGAAACCCAAATAAAAACCACAATTCCATTCACAATAGCCACAGAAAAAATGAAATACCTTGGCATCTTCCTAACCAGAAACAATGAAAACTACAAAACACTGCTTAAAAAAATTAAAGATGGCACAAACAAGTGGAAAAATATCCCATGCTCATGGATTGGAAGAATCAACATTGTGAAGATGTACATCCTACCTAAGGCAATCTACAGATTTTTGTTTGCTTGTTTGTTTTTCAGTTGGAGTCTTACTCTTTCGCCCAGACTAGAGTGCAGTGGCTGCTCCCAGCCACCGCAGCCTCGACCTGCTGGGCTGTGGTGATCCTTCCACCTCAGCCTTCCAGGTAGCCGGAATTACAGGCATGCGCTACCACACCCAGCTGATTTTTTGATTTATTGTAGAGATGAGGTCTCACTGCCCAGGCGGGTCTCGATCCCACAGGCTCAGACAATCCACAATCTACAGATTTAATGCAATACCCATCAAATTACCAGCAACATTCTTCTCACACCTAGAAAAAACAACACAGGAATTCATATGGAAATGCACACAACCAAGAATAGCCAGAACAATCCTCAGCAGAAAAAACAAAGCAGGTGATATTACATTACCAGACTTCAAACTTTACTGTAAAGCTACAATCATCAAAACAGCTTGGTATTGGTACAGGAACAGGTATTCAGACCAATGGAATAGAATTGAGATTCCAGAAGCAAAACCTCAATTTCTCAACCAACTCATCTTCGACCAAGCCTCCACCACCTACCACTGAGGAGAGGAGAACCTATTCAGTAAATGGTGCTGGGAAAACTGGATGACCACATGCAGAAGATTGAAACAGGACCCCTATCTATCCCCATACACAAAAATTAACTCCAAATGGATCAGAGACCTAAATGTAAAACCTCAAACAATAAGAACCTTAGAAAATGAAGGACATACCCTCATGGAAATTGGAACTGGCATCCAATTCCTGAACAAAACCCGAAACCCACAGGTCATAAGAGATAAGATAGACAAGTGGGACCTCTTTAAACTGACAAGCTTCTGCAAAGCCAAAGAAACCATCAAGAGAGCAGGGAGAGAGCCTACAGACTGGGAAAAAGTATTTGCCAACTCCAGGTCTGACAAAGGCTTAACATCTTGGATCTACAAGGAACTCAAATGTGCTGAAAAGAAAAAAACAAACAACCCCATCATGAAATGGGCAAAAGATATAAATGGACACTTCTCAAAGGAAGACATCTGAGCAGCCAACAGACACATGAAGAAATGTTCAACCTCACTAATTATCAGGGAGATGCAATCAAAACCACACTGAGATATCACCTAACTCCAGTCAGAATGACAATTATCAATAACTCAAAAATAACAGCTGCTGGAGAGGGTGTGGCAAAAAGGGAACACTTCTACACTGCTGGTGGGAGTGCAAACTAGGCCAACCTCTGTGGAAAACTAAAAACTAAAAACTCTAAATATTGACCTCCCATATGACCCCACAAACCCCCTACTGAAGAACTCAAATCCCTCTATGAAAAAAGATACCTGCACACGTATGTTTATTGTAGCATTGTTCACAATAGCAAGAACCTGGAAGCAACCAGGTTGTCCATCAAAAGAGGACTGGATTTTTAAAATATGGTACATATACATGATGGGATACTATGCAGCCATAAAAAGGAACTAAATCATGAATTTCACAGCAACCCGGATGGAACTAGAGTGTATAATACTGAGTGACCTCTCACAGAAACAGAGATCTGAGTATCACAAGTTCTCACTCATATAGTGGACCTTGAACATCCAACGTAATACTATAAGAAAATGATTGACAGTGGTGGGAAACTATGGGGGGGGATGTGATTAATGGTAGTAAATATCTGTCTGGGGATGGGGAGACACCTCTTATCAACAAGGGTGCCTGAATGAAGCACATTTGTAAACCTATCCCTTAACTGTACCTCACAATTTTAAAATAAAAATGTTTTTGAAAAAACTATGTATTGCATTTTTAAAATTTAGTAAGAGAGTATTTTTTAACTGTCCTCACCACAAAAAATAAGTATGTGATATAAGTACGTGTTAAATATCTTGACTGAACCATTGCAAAAATCTATCATTCAAAACAACCTGTTGTACATGAAATATATATACTATTTTTCATTTGTCAACTTAAAAAAAACTGAATTTTTTAAAATTGGAATTTCACTCTGTCACCCAGGCTGGAGGGCAGTGGCACACTCCTGGCCACCGCAGCCTTGAACTGCTGGGCTCCTGCAATCCTTCTGCCTCAGCCTTCCAAGTAGCCAGAACTACAGGCACACACTACCACGTCTGGCTAATTTTTGATTTATTGTAGAGACAAGGTCTAGCCACGTTGCCTGGTTGGGTCTCAAACCTGTGAACTCAGGCAATCCTCTTACCTCAGCCTTCCAAAGTGCTGAGCCTCTGAGCCTGGCCTGTCAAACTGACATTTTAAGGAAACAGATAGATTGCCAAACGGACAAGTGTTTCCTAAAGACAGGAGATTTCAGTCTACCTACGTCAGCATAGTATAAAAGTCCCTTTGCTTTAACCTTTACAAAAAGGTAACCTGAAATAGCCTAGTGTTAATTAATTCTTTTTCTTTTTTTTTTTTGAGTTGGAGTCTCACTCAGTCACCCAGACCTCAACCTGCTGGGTTCCGGCAATCCTTCTGTCTCAGCCTTCCAGTAGCTGGAACTACAGGAAAGCACTATCACGCCTGGCTAGTTTTTTGATTTATTGTAGAGATGAGGTCTTATCTGCCCAGGTGGGTCTCAAACCTGCGGGCTCAGGCAATCCACTCACCTCAGCCTCCCAAAGCACTGGGATTACTGACTGAGCCACCGAGCCCGGCTCTTTTTTCTTTCTATTGTTCTGTTTACTGGTTTGCATCTTACAAAACCCACTGTTCTGCTATTGCCCAGGAAGAGCTTTTATTCTATCTTGTAGAATGGCATCTTCCCTATTCATGAATTGTGAATAAAAGCCACTTAAATATAACAACTAAATTTGTTGTAATTCTGTCTTGTAACAATATTTTGTTTTCACTTTTCTTTACATGCAGTAGTTGCTCAATGAATATCTAAAGAATAAAAAATGAAGAAGAAATTCTTAAAGAATTGAATTTAGTTAGTACTTTAAAAGAGCTATCTTTCTCTTATAGAAGAGAAGGCTGGATAAAAGTATTGAAAGAGAAATATGATATTTAATCATTGGAATACAATGTAATGTATGACCCACATGATCCCACCATACCATAGCACTTGTTTTTAAATGTTTATTCTTGTCTCACTATGATGACATCACAGCTCCTTAAGGGCAGGAGCCACATCTTGTTTTATTGCAGTGCTTCTCATATATTCTTTATAAGTTAGAATTCAATAAACATTGACTACTCTTCTGGAGACTTAAGTTTCTTTCTCTTTTTATAGTGCTTTTGTTTCTGAAGAATTTGTTGCCTCACAGAAGAGTTGACTTAAAGAGGTGAGTAAAAGTTGAATGAGAAGTAGGAGATTTGCATAGATAAGTAGTTTTCTTAAAATAATTATCTTTCTAATTATAAAGAGCAATACAATGAAAAAATCTGGCAGACACCATTGTAGACAAATGATTAAGGTTAATATCAGTAGTAAAAAGACATTTCCTAAAATGGTGAACTGAGATAATATCAGCTCTGTGGTATTATCACCAATAAGGCATTATTGTAATACATATTGAGGTAATCAGGAGAAAATATTACACACCCTCAAATTGAAGGACATCCTACAACACACCAAACCAGTACTCTTCAAAAATATAGCAGTCATTAAAGACAAGGAAAGACTGGACTGAGTAACTGTTATAGACTTGAGGAGACTATGAAGGCCCAGCATCCAAATGCAATGTGAGATCCTGAATTGGATCCTGAAGTAAAGGATATTAGTAAACAACAACATCAAAACAAAACAAAATTAGTGAAATCTGAATAGTCTATAGCTTTGATTCTTGTTTTTTTTAAATGTGACTATTGCTATGCTGTGTTATTTTGGAATTTGATAATTTTTCTGTATATTTGAATTTTGATTGTTTTAATAGATTCGATTTCTCATAATGAAAAGGGTAAATCTGTATAGTGATAGTGAATAAGGATTGTCTCCTTTAGTTTCATGTCCAAAATAAATTTTTTGTGGAAACTATTTTATTCCAGTCTTTTATTCAGGGTAACTTGGGATAAATAACTTCATAATTTTCTGGAGATAAGTTTGCTTTTGGAAAGATTTGCAGCCAGCAGTGTTAAACCTTCTTAGCAACTGTTCAGATGTTCACACCTTCTATGTGTTCATTCATGTCCTGGTATTGGTATGACTAATTCTTATACAAGACTCCTGTGCTGGCTGACTATACTCAGACTCCCTTTAAAAAGTACAGTAACAAATGTTCACTTATTTATTTTACAAACCTAAAATCTGTTTTATTCTATCTTGCAATGCAAAAAGTTAGTCAAGGTTGGTAAGTTTTTTGATTACTTATTTATTTCGGGGGAGGAAATATAATTCTCCTCAGTCTAAATAAGCCTGTACTTGGTAGAACCCCTACAACAAAAAGCAGATTAGCAAGAGAAAAGCATGCTTATTAATGACTGCCTCATGCGGGGGAAACATCAGTGAAAGGTAACTCAAAGCAATGACCTCAACTAAGAACAATAATTTTAGAAACACAAGACAAAGGAAAACATTTTTAAGTTTACAGAGGTGGACAAGTGTGGACAGGCAAGTATATGGGAAGAAACTAATGGAGTAATGTTTGTAGATTCCTCTGGTGCCATCTCTGAGCTGATGAGCTATCTTCTCATCTTAGTACAAGTGAGGCATCTTTCTCAAAGGAATTTTTGTCTTGCTACAAGTAGAGGACAGTTCAGAGAGCCTATTCTGCAGCGGGTCCTTCTCAAGTGCCTTCAGCTTGAAATAATCAGTATGCCAAATCAGCTTACTTTGGGGTGGCATATTCTGGTTAAATTCACCATATCCTTTTCTTCCAGGACAGTTTATATGCTACAAAATCTACAGCTCATACAAAAGAGCAGAGAGCAGAGTAATCTAAATACAGAAATGAATGCAGACATTCCATGAGTTATAGATTTGGAAAACCCCAAAGAAAGGAAAATAAGGAAAAGTTCAAAACAGCAAAATAGAATAACTCCTGTATGTACATCAAGAGTTCTTGCATACTTCATGAAATGAAGGATATATTACTGGTATTAAAGAATAATTTTTTTCTGAGTACCACAGGATTTCACTCATAAGTGGACACTAACATTAGGCACAGATGGACACAATGGGAACAGCAGACAATGCCCACTACTGGAGGGACGGTGGAGGGCTCATCAGAAGCCCAAACTTCACTCTCATGCAATATGCTTGCATAATAAATCCTTAAGTGTACTCCAGGTCTCTAAAATAATTTTAAAATATTGTTTAAAAAGCAAGATAAAATCATCACTTTGAAGTACCTATGAAATGAATATCTAACACATTAATTATTGACAAAGCCCATACAATGTTAAAATCAGTTCAAAGAAAAATCCAAATAACACATGAATATATGTAGGCAAATATACTGCAGGTGATTTAAACAACCTACAATGCTGATACAAATTTACAAATAGGTATAAAACTGATCACTATCCACAGGGCAAATTTTATTTACTTTTCTTTAGATACGAATCATTTACATTGCTATCAGTTTTCAGTACAGAATTATAAAAGTTCTTCAAATGTATCAGAAGGATGTGCTAGACAGGACATCAGTAATATTTTTGGTCACTTTCAACACCATTCACTATTTTTACTAATACTGGGTGCAACAATGGTATCCTTTCCTTAGATTTGACTGACTAGTCCAATCTTACATTGATTTTTATTTTATAAGTAAAATAAATATATATATATATATTTTTCATTAATCAGTATTTTTTATTATGGTTTTGTGGGGTACAGTTAAGGGTTAGGTGTACGATGACGTTTCATTCAGGCACCCTGTAGATAAGAAGTGTTTTCCCATCCCCCGACAGATATTTGCTACTGTTAATCCCATCCCCCTCTCCCCCATAGTTTCCCAGTACCATCAGTCATTTTCTTATAGTATTGCATTGGATGTTCAAGGTCCATTATATGAGTGAGAACATGTGATATTCGGATCTTTGTTTTTGTGAGAGGTCACTCAGTATTATAGACTCTAGTTCCATCCAGGTTGCAGTGAAATTCATGATTTTGTTCTTTTTTATGGCTGCGTAGTATTCCATCGTGTATATGTACCACTTTTTCTAATCCAGTCCTCTTTTGATGGGCAGCATGGTTGTTTCCAGGTTCTTGCTATTGTGAACAATGCTGCGATAAACATACGTGTGCAGGTATCTTTTTTATAGAGTGATTTGTGTTCTTCAGGGTATATTCCCAGTAGGGGGATTGCAGGGTCATATGGAAGGTCAATTTTTAGAGCTTTTAGGAATCGCCACACTGCTTTCCACAGAGGTTG
>NW_007233400.1:0-23628 GCF_000164805.1 Carlito syrichta | reverse complement strand
GCGCCCACGCGGAGCTCGAAGGCGCGCAGGGCCTGGTAGTCCAGCGAGCGCAGCGCGAACAGCCGGCCGCGGTCGGCGTTCGCGGACACCAGGGCGGCCGGCGCCAGCCGCGGGTCGGGGGGCGGCAGCAGCGAGCAGGTGGCCTGGGCGTTGGCGCCCGCGTCCGCGTCGGTGGCGCTGACGCTGCCGATGTGCAGGGCGGGGCGGTTGTTCTCGCGGACCAGCAGGGTGTAGACGGCCCGGGTGAAGGCGGGGGCGTTGTCGTTGACGTCGGAGACCCGCACGGTGACGTGGTGCTGGGTCTTCAGCGCGGGAGTCCCCAGGTCGGTGACGGTGATGGTGACGTTGTACTCGGCCTTCCTCTCTCGATCCAATGGCTTCTCTGTTACTAGAGTGTAGAAATTCTCCACAGATGGCTTCAGGAGGAAGGGGAGGTCGTCCTGGATAGAGCACACCGTCTTTCCATTGTCCCCTGAATCTCGGTCTCTAATCCTGAAAACAGCAACGACTATCTCGGGTGAGTTCTCTGGGATTGGGCTAGTAAGTGATGACATGAGCAGCTCCGGCCGATTATCATTTACATCTGTTACCTCAACCACCACAGTACATTTTCCAGAAAGCCCTCCGCCGTCTTTCGCCTGAATAGTTAATGCTTACGTTTGAATTGCCTCATAGTCCAAGTCGGCTTTAAGGTAGACTTTGCCAGACTCTGGATTGATTTGAAACGTTTTGAGTATTCTTTCAGTGGCATAAAAAAAGGTATAGACTATTTCCCCATTACTTCCGGTATCTAAATCTCTGGCGAACACGGCGACAACCATGGAACCAGCGGGGCTGTTTTCGGGCACCTGCACCTTGTAGAGCGGCTGCACAAATTCAGGGGCGTTGTCATTTATGGCTACGACCTGGATGCGCACCAGAGCGGTCCCGGATCTGGGCGGCGAGCCGCCATCCAAGGCCGTGAGCCTTAAACTGAGCTCAGGAGTCTCTTCACGATCCAGCACCTGATCCAGCACCAATTCGGGATACACATTCCCCTCCCCGCTGTCGCGGACGTTAATATGGAAATAGGCATTGGGGCTGATGGTGTAGTTACTCAAGCTGTTGGTTCCAACATCTGAATCCTGCGCACTTTCCAGGAGAAAGGCCGCCCCTGGAATGGCACTTTCTAATATTTTCAAGGGAATCTCTCTATCTAGAAATCCTGGAGAATGGTCGTTGATGTCTCTCACCCACAGTTCAGCGCCGAAAATCTGAAAAGGCTTTTCCAATAACAATTGGAAAGGCAGCACACAGGGCTCTTTGGGGCCGCACAATTCCTCCCGGTCCAGTTTCTCATTTAGAAGTAAATCACCAGTAAGCGGACTGAGCAGTAAAAACCGTACGTTCTGGTCTGAAACAATTCTAGATCCCCGGGCTGACAGTTCTCCCACCCCCAACCCTAGGTCATTTGCTAGGTTTGCGAGAAAGGCGCCTCTCTCGTTTTCCTCTGCCACAAAATACCTAAGCGGTTCAGCGCCAGCCCGCGACATTCCAAGAAATACACAAAGAAACAGGACTTGCCTTTTCTGCACGGCACGCTCCACTCTGGCCTCCATTTTTTGTGTGATCCGTCTTTCCAAAGGACCTCCGCTCGGCCACAAGTAGCTCTCAGGAATGGCAGCAACCGAATCCTTAGAAACGAGCTGGATAATAGCAACGCTTGTGGGGAGGGATCCTCATTTTCCACAATTCCTATTACCCCGGCTCCCTTTCCTCTACTTTTCTGGTCTGATTTCTTCTTTGCGCTGGAATCTGTTAACATCCTTTGTGCGGGTATTTTTTTTTTTTTTTTTTCTTCTTCTCTTTTTAGCCAGCAGCGCCACCTTGCGTTATGTGGATGCTATTCTCAAGAATAGAATAAAAAAGATGGCGGATGGAAGGATTCTGCAAGTGATTTATTCCCCTGTGTCTTTGTTGCTTCATTCTATCTTTTTTCCTCAAATGATCATAGAAATGCTAGTAAGTAAGCTTATATCATTTTCTCTTGTGATATTCTGAACTCGTGGAACACTAAATCTGTTGTTTTCTTCAATCTAGGAGCATGAAATTAAATTGTTTTTCCCCCAAAATTCTAGGAAAATCCTTGGAAAAACTCCTATTTTAAAAATTGATACTAAATATCAATATTTAGTGACCAAGTCTGTGATATATAAAAATGAAGCCTCCCTCAAAAAGTCAACAAATATTGGTTGAGGATCTTTTATTTATTTGGAAACTACTCAACAATAATGATGTTATGAGGAAGCATAACTGACCTTCAGTTTCTTGTGCATTAAACAATCCTTTCGCTTTCAATGTCTTTAATCCTTATCCATGATATTTTGTGGAACACTTTCTGCCTCCCCCAACTTTCACCCCTCACCTGCTTTGAGTATTATATAAAAATTATTGTTCATCTATAGTTTCAGTGGCTAAAATCTCCAATATCCGGTAAGTACTCTTAAAATTAGAATTAGAGTGAAAGTGCTTCTAGCATTTCATCGTTAACTATGGATTGATCTCAATATGAGGTAAATACTTTTTTGAATCAATAAAGCTTTATTTTCCATATTTCAAAGTAATTTTTTATCTGTTGAAGTTATACTTTAGTTTTTAATCCTTGAATTATTGATATGACATTTAATCAAAATGTAATATTGTTTTAATGCACAGATAGATTTGATGTATGAACATGGTTTTAGGATTTTTCTGGTTCATGTTCTCTATATGTGTGTGTTTTAACTTTTTGTGGTTTTGGTATTAAACTATCATATTGACATTATAGAATGGATTGAGAAGCTTTTTGTCTATTTTTATGCAATGTAGTAGTTTTTATAAGTATATTATTATCTGTTTCTACATGCTTAATTATAACTTGCTTTTTGAACTGATTGGGTTTGGTGGTTTCTCTTGTAGCAGATCTAGGAATCCCTTTTCTATGTTACCTTTGGTTATTAATCTGCTCAGGTTTTGTTTTCTTGTTAAAGTAATTTGAATTTTATTTTAAGAACTGTTCATTTTATCTAGTTTGCAAGTTTTTTTGTATTATGTTTTCATTGTATTACTTACCTTTATTTTTTATTTTTATTTTATTTTTTTGAGTTGGCATCTCAGTTGCCCAGACTGGAGTGCAGTGGCCGCTCCCGGCCACTGCAGCCTCGACCTGCTGGGCTCCAGTGATCTTTCTGCCTCATCCGGAATTACAGGCATGCGCTACCATGCCTGACTGATTTTTTAAAATTATGGTAGAGATGAGGTCTCGCCAAGTTGCCCAGGCGGGTCTCGAACCTGCAGGCTCAGGCAATTGACTCACCTCAGCCTCCTAAAGCGTGGGATTACAGGCTGAGCCACCAAGCTCGGCTATTACTTACCTTTAGTTGTGTTCCTATTTTTGTGAGTAATGTTTAATACTTTATCTTTTAATTCTTTGTTAGACTTACAAGAGTTCTATTTTAGTGACATTTTGAAATGCATTTTTTCAAAATAATATATCACCTTGATTTAAAGTTAAATAAAATGCAATGCTTTTCTACCTTTTCTCTTCACATTCTTAGTTCTCCACACCCCCTTGCCAAGAGATAGCCATTTAAAAACTCTTAGTTACCTCTTCTGCCACTAATCTATTTTCTGATGTACTCACATTATCAATTGGCTCTTTATTATGTTAGATTAAATTTTAGCCCTTTCCAACAAATTCCTATCCAGAACCCTAAAGGCCAATACCTTAAGAAATAAGATAGACAAGTGGGACCTCATCAAATTAACGAGCTTCTGCAAAGCAAAAGAAACCATCAAGAGAGCAGGGAGACAGCCCATAGAAAAAATATTTGTCAACTGTCTATCTGACAAAGGCCTAACATCTAGGATTTACAAGGAACTCAAAAGCACCGAAGGGAAAAAACAAACAGCCCCTTTAAAAAGTGGGCAAAAGACATGAATAGACACTTCTCAAAAGAAGATATACAGGCAGCCAACAGACACATGAAAATGTGCTCAGCCTCACTCATCATGAGAGAAATGCAAATCAAAGCCACATTGAGATACCACCTAACCCCTGTAAAAATGGTCATCATTAATAAAACTAACAACAACAGATGCTGGCGAGGATATGGAGAAAAAGGAACGCTTCTACACTGCTAGTGGGAATGCAGACTTGTACAACCTTTCTGGAAAACAGTCTGGAGATTTCTGAAAGAACTAGAAATTGACCTTCCATATGACCCAGCAATTCCCCTTATTGGGAATATACTCAGAGGAACTCAGATTATTCTATGAAAAAGATAACTGCACACGTATGTTTGTTGCAGCTCTATTCACAGTAGCAAAAACATGGAACCAACCATGTTGCCCACTGAAGCTGGACTGGATAAAAAAAATGTGGTACATATACACAATGGAATATTATGCAGCCATAAAGACGGACAAATATCTGGACTTTGCAGCAAATTGGATGGATTTGGATCATACTCAGTGATTTATCACAGAAACAAAGAACTGAGTTCCATATGTTCTCACTCTCAAGGTGACCTTGAACAATTATAATGCTATAAGAAAGTGATTGGTAGTAGTGGAAAACTGTCAGGGGAGAGGGGGTGGGATTGACAGTTGAGGGAAACTGCTAGGGGAGGGAGGGGCATACCTCATCACCAAGGGTACCTGCATGATCAATGTTTGTATACCTAATCCTGAATTGTACTCCACATCTTTATAATAAATTAATTAATTAAAAAAAAATTTAGCCCTTTCGTGTTTTCCTCCACTCACAATATATTGGAAGCATTTTTTTGGTGTACTAAATATATTTTCTTTTTAACTTTTTTCTCGGAGTTAATAATTGCCTTGCTTTTTCATTTACTTGATTTTCTTTATCTCTATCATTTAATCTTCCCACACTTCCAGTTGCCTCTCAGAAAACTTTTCCACATAGTCATTTTCATCCCTCCTAAGGCTTCAATATTCCTTTAGCTTGAGTGGTTTCTTTCTACACCTACCGCATCGCTATCATTCTAGAACTTCTCTTTTGTTGTCATTCTTGTAATTTTCTTTGCCTTTTATTCTGCTTGGATCTCCCACCTCTGAGATTGTATAATCCCCCCCTTTTTTCAATTTACTCTATGGTTTTACTGAATTACATCTTCCAATATGTTCGTTTGATTAAAAAGGTACAATGTTAGAGGACTGCCAAGGACATCCTCCAAAATGCCTGTCTCCTGAGTCACAGCTCTAAACTGGGCTAGCTGTCCACATGCCTGAGACTCAGTTGTCATCCTGAGATCATTCTTCATCTGGTGATTCATTTCACTTCCATTCTGTTTTGGATCTTCTCTTTCTGTTTCTTTTGTCTTTCTCTCTCTGATTTATATTCTCATTTTAAGAGATATCTTCCAGTAGTTTTCAGAGAAGAGTATATGAGTTAAATTTTTGTGACCTTAAATGTACTAAAATATCTTTATTCTACCCTCAAATTTGATTCAGAGTTTGAACATAGTTTTAGGTTGGAAATAATTTTTCTTCAGAATTTGTAAGCGTTTTGCCAGTGAGTTATCTAAACAAATGTGCTTGCTAAAAAGTCTGGAGCAAATTGTATTTTTTTAAAAAATCATTTATGTGGCCTGTACTTTCATTTCTGGTTGCAATGTCTTTTCATTATTCCAAACATTTCATTTTATTAATTTTTTTTAATTTTAAAAATGTGGGGTACTATTCAGAGTTAGGTATACAAATGTTCATCTGTTCTTTGTTTCAGTGTACTCTGTTCTTTGTTTCTGTGATAGATCACTGAGTATGATAGATTCTAAATCTATCCAAGTTGCTGCGAAGTCCATATATTTGTCCTTCTTTATGGCTGCATAGTATTCGATTGTGTATATGTACCACATTTTAAAAATCCAGTCCAGCTTCGATGGGCAGCATGTTGGTTTCATTGTGAATAGAGCTGCAAAAAACATGTGTGTGCAGGTATCTTTTTTGTAGAATGATTTGAGTTCCTCTGGGTATATTTCCAACAGAAGAATGGCTGGGTAATATGGAAGGTCAATTTCTAGTTTTTTCAGAAATCGCCACACTGTCTTCCAAAGAGGTTGCACTAGCTTGCATTCCCACCAACAGTGTATGAGTTCCTTTTTCTCCGCATCCTTGCCAGCATCTGTTGTTGTTTGTTATATTCATAATGGCCATTCTTACTGAGGTTAGGTGGTATCTCAATGTGGTTTTGATTTGCATTTCTCTGATGATGAGTGAGGCTGTGCACTTTGTCTTGTGTCTGTTGGCTGCCTTTATATCTTCTTTTGAGAAGTGTCTGTTCATGTCTTTTGCCCACTTTTTAATGGAGCTGTGTGTATCCCAAACATGTTAAGATTAAATAGTGAAGTGTTTTGACTTGGGCTTACTTTTCATCCACTGTACAGAACAATTGATGAGCCATTTCATGGAGGAAATGAATTTCCTCTGGCTGTTAGATATTTCCTTAAATTATTTCATTGATAATTCACCTTTCTATTCATTTGTTGGAATTCTTGTACTTTAGATGTTGGACTTCTGGTGTCTTTCTTTAATTTCCTTATCTTTTTCCTCTCCAACTTGCCAGTTAAAAAATATTTTTATAATATTTTCTGGGATTTTAAAAAATATTTTATTTTATTTTAGAGCTGTGGGGTTACAAGTGAGAATTTACTACATAAGAAAGTTGCATTGCAGGTGAAATTTGGGCTTCTAGCTGGCCCTCTCTCTCCCTGCTAGTGGACCTGGTACCCAGTTTGTTGCTGTGTTATTCCCTTTCTTCCTTCCTCCCTGTCTCAACAGTGTCCAGCATCTGTTGATCCCACTCTTTTTTTTTTTTTGAGTTGGAGTCTCACTCTGTCGCCCAGACTGGAGTGCAGTGGCCGCTCCCGGCCACCGCAGCCTCGACCTGCTGGGCTCCGGCGATCCCTCCGCTCAGCCTTCCAAGTAACCGGAATTACAGGCATGCACTACCACGCCCGGCTGATTTTTTGGTTTATTGTAGAGATGAGGTCTCGCTGCCCAGGAGGGTCCCCACGGGCTCATGCAATCCACTCACCTCAGCCTCCCAAAGGCGCGGAATTACAGGCTAAGCCACCGAGCCGGCTTGATCCCACTCTTGTGCTCATGTGACCAGTGATCCGGGTCCGCTTATGAGTAGGAGTATGTGGTATTCAGTTCTTTGTTTCTTTGATAGTTTACTCAGTATGATAGTATCCAGCTGAATTCATGTTGATGTGAAGGTCATGACTTTATTCTTTATGATTCCATAATATTCCATCGTGTATATGTATCACATTTTCTTTATCCAGTCCACTTTCAGTGGGCATCTGGGTTTGTTCCATGTTTTTGCTATTGTGAATAGTGCTGCAATTAACATATGTGTGCAAGTGTCTTTTTGGTAGAGCAATTTATGTTCCTCTGAGTATATCCCCAGAAAAAGAATTGCTGGATTGTATGGACGGTCAATTTTTGGTTCTTTGAGAAATCACCACACTGCTTCCCACAAAGGCTGAACTAGCTTACATTCCTACCAACAGTGTAGAGTATTCCCTTTTCTCCACAGCCACACCAACACCTGTTGTTTTTTGCCTTTTTTTTCCAAAATGAAACATCTTTAATTTTTTCTTTTCTATACCAACAAATCACCATGTTTTCTTTGATAGCAGGAAACTGAAGCTCATTCATGCAAAGCAGGAACTACAAGAAAACATTCTACAAAGGAAGGACATGAAATCCTTCGTATAAAATAAGGATTGTGTGTTGAGACTGTCCTCATCCAGGAAAACCATGTTTTTGTGGTTCTCTAACATCACATTCCTGTACAAAATCTGCTGAGTGGGATCCAGGCATTTCCACTCCTCCAGAGAGAATTCTATGGCCACATCCCTGAATGTCAACATCCTCTGAGAACCAGTCATTTCTTCCTCTTCCTTTTCCTTCTCTGCGATTTCTTTTGAGGTGAGATTATCTGGACAAGTCACACCTGCAGGTCACAGGATGACAGAGGCTGCAACAAATACACGTGGAACTCTCGGAGAGCAGGACAACGCAGCGGGGCCAACCCAGATCTGTGCGCAGGCACAGAAGAGGAAGCTTTTTGACTTTTAAATGATAACCATCTTTGCCGGTGTTAGGTGGTTTCTCACTGCAGTTTTGATTTGCATTTCTCTGATGATTCGTGAGGCTGAGCATTTTTTCATCTATCTGTTGGCTGCTTGAATGTCTTCCTTTGAGAAGTGTCTGTTCATGTCCTTTGCCCACTTTAATGGGGTTTTTTTTTGTTTGTTTTGTTTTTTGTTTTCCTGACAATTTGTTTGAGTTCCTTGTACATCCTGGATGTTAGGCCTTTGTTAGATGCATAGCTTATGTTATATAGTTATATATATATACATATATATATGTGTATATATATATATGTATATATATATATATATATATATATATATAGTTATTCCATGGGTTGTCTCTTTACTCTTTTGATGGTTTCTTTTGCTGTGCAAAAACTTTTCAGTTTGATAAGATCCCACCTGTCAATCTTAGTTTTTATTGCATTTGCTTTTGAGGACTTGGCCATGAATTCATTGTCTACTTCGATGTCCAGGAAGGTGTTCCTTACATTTTCTTTTCTTTCTTTTTTCTTTCTTTTTTTTTTTTTTGAGTTGGAGTCTCACTCTGTCACCCAGACTGGAATACAGTGGCATGCTTCCAGCCACTGCAGCCTCGTTCTGCTGGGCTCTGGTGATCCTTCCACCTCAGCCTTCCAAGTAGCTGGAACTACAGGCACGCACTACCACACCTGGCTAATTTTTTAAAAAAAATTATTGTAGAGATGAGGTCTTGCCAAGTTGCCTGGGTGGGTCTTGAACTCATGGGCTCAGGCAATCCACTCACCTCAAAGGGCTGGGATTACAGGCTGAGCCACCAAGCCCGGCCCTTTACATTTTCTTAAAAGTCTCTTATAGTTTGAGGTTTTGCATTTGAGTTCCTAATTCATTTTGAGTTAATTTTTTATATGGTGATAGATAAGAGTCCAGTTTCATTTTTCTGCATGTGGCTAACCAGTTTTTCCAGCACCATTTGCAAAATATGGTCTCCTTTCCCCAATGTTTGTTATTGATGACTTTGTCAAAGATGAGCTGGTTGAAGGACTGTGGTTTTATTTCTGGATTCTCTGTCCTGTTCCATTTGTCTGTGTCTATTCCTGTACCAGTACCATGATGTCTTAGTTACTGTAGCCTTGTAATAAAGTTTAATGTCTAAAAGTGTGATGTCTCCAGCTTTGTTCCTTTTGCTGAGGATTGCTTTAGCTATTTGTGCCCTTTTTTATTTCCATGTGAATTTCTGTGTTTTTTCTAGGTATGTGAAAGATGGTGCTGGTAATTTGATAAGGATTACATTGAATCTGTAGATTGTCTTGGGTAGGATGTATGTCTTGACAATATTGATTCTTTCAATCTATGAGCATGGGATGTTTTCCCATTTGTGTCCTCCTTGATTTCTCTGAGCAATGTTTTGTATTTCTCATTGTAAGAGTCTTTCACTTCTTGCTTAGGTGGATGCCAATGTATGTTAATTTTTTGTGGCTATTCTGAATGAGATTGTGTTTTTTTATTTGGTTCTTACCATGCTTGTTGTTGGGGTATAAAAGTGTAACTTTCTTTTGCACATTGATTTTGTATTCCAAGGCTTTACCAAAGTCATTTGTTAGCGTGAGGAGGTTTTTAACAGACACTCTAGGGTTTTCTAGGTATAGAGTCATATAATTTGCAAAGAGGGGTGACTCAACCTCTTCTTTTCCTATTTGGGTACCCCTGATTTATTTCTCCTGCTTAATTTCTGTGTATTTTCTAGGACATTTTCTTAACTTTATCTTCAAGCCATTCTATTGAGATTTTCATTTCTTTTGTTAGGTTAATATTTACCAAGAACTCTTTATGGACTTATTTCTTGGATGCAATAACTTCATTTTTCATCTGATGATATTAATAAGTCCTCCCCTTTTTCTCATTGCTTTATTTTGATTTTTGTATTTCTTTTTAAAAACCTTCTTCAAGTATCTGTTCTTAATTTAGTTTGGAAGTCTAAAGAGCTGAATGATAGCTCTGAGCAGGTTGGTAGTGCTTCTTTCTTTTGATCTTCATTCTAAAGTGAACTGGGAATACTGGTGGTTGGGGAAAACTCAGTGTCCATGTGATTAGGTCTTTCCACTTGGACTAGTCAGATTACCTGACTCTTTAAATTAAATCTCCTACCCAGAAGGAAAAGATATGGTTTGAGAAACAAAAGATTGAGTGAGGGAACAGGAGTGCAGGTTTGTATCAGGATAGACTAATGTATGCTTCAATACCAAACCAAACTCTCCCAAATCTCAATGGCTTAACACAGTGAAGGTTGATTTCTTTCTCATATGTCCCATACAGTTCAGCATGGGGTCCTCCTCATAGTAGTCAGGGATCTAAACTCATGGGTACTCTATCTTCACAAATGCCTTCATGGTCCCTGTAGTGGGAAAAGTAAGTTGTTAAAATATGCCTATGAAACTTTTATCCCATAATTCATATGTCACTTCTCACATTATATTGGCTAAAAGAAATTACATGGTCACACATCATTTTTAAAAGAAATATAATTGAAATTCTACCATGTGTCCAAGAGGAGGAAAACTGAAGTATTTGTTATTGGTTCTAATGGCTATTATAGTATTTTAACAATCAACCAGCCTTCATATTTAGATGGTTATTTACTTTTTTATAAAACTTTTTTTTGATTTTGTTTGATATCTTTATTTTTATTTTGTATAACTTTTTTTTCTATTTCATTAATTTATATTCTTACCTTTTTTTTTTTTATTGAGTCGGAATCTCACTCTGTCACCCAGGCTGGAGTGCAGTGGCATGCTCACAGCCACTTCAGCATCGATCTGCTGGGTTCCGGCAATCCTTCCACCTCAGCCTTCCAAATAGCCAGAATTACAGGCGTGCACTGTCACACCTGGTTAATTTTAAATTTTTGTTGTAGAGACAAGGTCTCACCAAGTTTCCCCAGCTGGTCTCAAACACATGGGCTCAGGTAATCCACTCACTTCGGACTCCCAAAGTGCTGGGATTACAGGCTGAGCCACCAAGCCTGGCCAGTTACTTACTTTTGCTATCATGTTACCCCTGCCCTCAATTTTGCTTGTGGAACCTCTTATGTAATGATCCACCTTTTTGCATTCTTCAGAAAATAAAACTCCAGACTTATGTTAGAATCAAGGAGGTAGGTTTCTCAGTGACTGGAGTGGGGGAATATGATGATTGCCATAAAAGTAGCTGCTTCTCAGACAGTTTTAACACAAACCTCTCTACTTGGCCTTCCACCATCATTTCTAAAGTATCTAGGGTTGACATTTCAGATGCCTCTAGAAGTCCTTCAGTCTAAATAGAATTGACTTTTAGCCTTTCTCACTATAGGATTGGTAATTAGCTTGTTGGGTCTCTAAGTCATCCATCTGCTTTCCAGCTTCTAAGATTTTTTTCTGTTGTCTTCTAGATTCTTCTCTTCATACTTGCAAGTGTGTGATTTTGAAAATATCTGTTCACTCTTTATTAGTGCATTTTTAGAGGAAGCCAAACTAAAGGTATGCCAATTGGGTCTAGAACTCTAAATATCCTTGAATTTTCAAAGATATACATTTTTGTTTAATTGATCAAATTTTCTGTGGTTTTATTCTATTTAATTAGTTTAAGCTTTTATGTTTTAAATTCATTCCTTTTAAAAATTGTTTTTCTTGATTTTTGAGTCATTTACTTTGCCTACTTGCTCTCAATAAACCTCGGTTTTTAAAATATGCATGTAAGTCTCACATCTTTTTCTGTTTGCTGTTACCTTTATTAATGAAGCTTTCTATATCAGCTAGAATTATGTTCTATATAATTTATAGATTTATGGCCTATATCATTTTAGCTTGAAGTTATAGAAAAACCTATCATAACAATGGCTTAAACAAAATATAATTGTATTTCTCTCTTATACAAAAGAAGGCTAGTAGCTGAAATTCACCTCATGATATCTGGGACCTAGTCTCATTCCATCTTGACTGGCCATCTTCAAGGCAGAACCTTTACCTCATAGTCCAAGATAACTGTTTAATATCCAACCATTACATCTCCATTTATGCCAACAAAAAAGAGGAAGGGAAGGCTTGTGTCTTCTTTAAAAAAAAAAAAAGGTTATTTCTATGAAGTACTCCATGGTACATCTACTTATATCTCACTGTCTTTAACTTTGTTACAAGATCTGTTGGGAGCCAGCCATAGAGGCCTGCCTGCTGACAAAGTCCAGGGGGTTGAAGACCCCAGGCTGCAAAGCGAGCCTGGGCAGCTGAAACCCTTACTTCTTCTATTTTTGTTATTAATGCAGCTGAAAAATTCTGTACAGTCTGAAGGCGAAAAACAAAACTCCAATTCACATCATTCATTGCCCCATACATAGAAGCCAAACAGTATTTTATGAGAAAAGGTTATTTCTAGCATTCCCCTATCTGACTATGCCCCTAACCTCCTGGTGCTAGGCCTCACTGTCGCTTTATCTAGTGTTATGGCTGAAAAACTCACAATAAGAGCAGGAAGCATTCTTTCTGACCCCCATAGAGAACTCCTTAATCTCGCCAAAGAGTCATGAGCAAAACCTTGAACATCAGGTGTGGATAGATAATTGCTTGGTAGAGTTGCTTTTTTGATTAACAATTAATTAGAGTTCCCAGGATGTTATTTTGCCCCAGTTACTATGATTTGTATTGTGGCTTGCATGTTAGGATACAGTTACAACTCATCAGCCATACTTATTTGAGCCTTTAACATAAGAAAATAAGCATTTTCATATTATTATGTTGTTCTTGCTATACAGAATTAGTATTGTAAAGTAACTTAAGCCTGATTTAAGTATATGTTATTCAATAATCTTTAAACTGTAGTAATCTTTATAGGAATCATTTATAAACTTGTTTTTACAGTTTAAGTTGAAGTAAATTGGATGGATGAAACGTTCATAGACATAATTAGATTAAGTTTTGTAAACTGAGGAAATTAACATGTCTAGTGTGTAACATTCTTTTAAAACTTATCATATGATTCATTTGCTGAGAAACTGTGGGCTCCTTGGCACCCGGTTATCGCCATGGAGCACCTCAGGGGCTTCTAGAGATAACCAGCAACTTGAACGTCATAGATGATAAACGAGAATAGCCTACCTTGAAAATCACAAAACAGTGATGCTCCTGAGAAAGCATCTGTCCGTGAAAGAATGCACGTCAGAGTGGCTCCTTAAAGAACACCATACATGAACCACTTGTTTTGTTTTTTATCTCAGTCAAGGATATTGATTAAGTTATTGGTTACATCTTATTGTAGGAATTATCTTTGTCCTTTTCCTTGTACGAATAATATAAAAGCTCACTGTTAACTGACAATAAATGGCATCTGGCATCTGTCCACCAACAGAGTCAGATGTCCAAGTTTTCTCTCTTTCACCTACTCTGTTTCTCCTTCGGGAAACCCTGACCTGTTGGAGCTGGACTCTGGCAAAGATCACATCTGACTGCAAGAGAGTTTGGAAAATATAATCTATAGTTCACATATCTATATGAGTTGCTAAAAATGGGTGACCTATTAGCAATAAATAAAAGGAAAACATATATTTGGGTAAAAGTAGCAGTCTGTATCATACTTACTTAGACTCTACCTGTAACCCTAACTGCCCACTATAAGTAATTAGGGTCATATCAGTTGTCTGATTCAGATTGGTTATTGGAAGAGCATATGACCATTTCTCCCTATGTTGATGGTGTGTTTTGTAGCCAAAAAATGTTCTTGTTCCACTGAAAGCTTAGCCCAACAGGCAATAGAGTAAAAACTTAATTGCCAGGACAAAGCCCTTTGAACCAATGATGCTTCCCCAGTGTGCTACTGGCACATGCCATGTGTTCCTACTTCATTTTTATTATTTTTAAAATTCAGGGTTTGGAAAGCTTAAAACTCCTTTTCCAAACTGCTTACATTATTATTTGAATGTAAATTAGTTTACCAGTGAGACTCCTTCACATGAGCCTTAGAAAGCAGGCAAATGTCATCTTCCTCTGTTGCTGCTGTTCACCACAAGGTCAGAATAATGTGAATGCTTGCAATCAAGTCAGTATTTCTGTATCTGATCATCAGCATTATAGGGAACTGGAGGCATCTAGAAACCTTATTTTCACGTGCAGTCATTCATTTTGGAGATGGGAGTTGGCATTTTGTTAGCAGCAGTTTTTGGCAGTAGCAGTAGCATCAGCTTCCTGATTACTGTACTGTAGCTATAGTCACATGCCTTCAAAACCAGTTCAGTTCTGACCCTCTCACTTCTGCTTGTCCAGTTCTTCCAACGATTTTGTAAACATCTAAGTCCATGTATCAAATATCTTTTTTGTTGTTAAAAGACACATAGAGAGGTTTCTGGTTTTTGTCCTGAACTCTGAACACTTCATTCCAAATCAAAATGTTATGCCTTTACTCAAATTATAGGAATAAAGTCTCTCAATTCGAGTTTGTAAAGGAAAAATGTATAAAAAATAAAATCATCAAATTTTAAGGTATTATTCCTTTAATCTAAGATATCTTAGTCTAAGAATAAGGAAAAATAAAAATTTCAGATGCACTCCTGAGATACTAAAGATAAAAGTATTTGATATATTTAAGGTACATACTTTTAGAAAACCAGAACATGACCTGAAGCTGAATCAAAGACTCTTTCTCTCTCTCTCAACGTGTGACACAATAAGTCAAAACTAGTTAAAAAAATTATCTGTGAACAAAAAAGAAAAGGGCTCAATGTAACAACATATACTTTAAAATATGAAAACTGACTCACATATTTTAAATGATATATTGCTAGGTGAACAAAGCAAGTAAATAGCAAATCAACATTTTATGAAAATACATAAAATATTTTACTATTGTTTTACAGTTTATTAAGCCAGGTAAAACAATAGACTGAAATTAAGTCATTAATTTATTTAATACTCAGTCATATATATATGTGTGTGTGTGTATATATATATATATTTTTTTTTTTTGTAGAGATGGGGGTCTCGTTATGTTGCCAGGTTGGTCTTAAACTCTTGGCCTTAAGCAATCCTCCTGCCTCAGTCTCCCAAAGTGTTGGGATTTCAGGCATGAGCCATCATGACCGGCCATTCATCTATATTTATTTCAATACAGTGTTGTGCTTCATGACCATGCTTTGATCAACAATGGACTGTGTGTACAACAGTTGTCCCATAAGTTGATAATGGAGCTGAAAAATTCCTATTGCCTAGTGATGACATAGCCATAGTAACATCATAGTGCAAACGTATTATGTTTTCTGTCTAGATAACAAATGTTTACCACTGTGTTAAAATTACTCACAGTATTCAGTACAGTAACATGCTGTACAGGTTTGTAGACTAGAAGCAATAGGCCATACTGTATAGCTTAGATGTATATTAGGCTATGCCATCTAGGTTTGTGTCAGAACACTCTGTGATGTTTGACTGATGATGAAATCACCTAACAGCACATTTCTCAGAACACATCCTTGTCATTAATTGATGCATGACTGTGTATATTTTTTCTAAGCCCATAGATAAAAAGCCCCCCTGTGACATGAATACCATCTAATGCAGAAGGAAGATCACTGATTTGTCTTAGCAGAGTACTCGAAGAATTGAACATTGAATTCAAATAAAAAATAGCCTAATTAACATATAGTTGAAATGACGGAAAAACTGAATCTTCAGATTGAAAGGACATTACACAGAGCTTGTCATTTCTGAAATTGATAGTATAGATAATTCATATGACCCTTCTTTGGAAAACAAAAACTAATTGGCAAAATTTTAAGAAAAGCTTCAAAAATATTGAAGGGTGTAAAACATAGAAAACACAGCAGAAAAAGGTTCAGATTTTGATGGAAGACATAACAGAGGGGTAAACAGTATATTGGAATAACAAAACCTATTATGCCCACAGGGCATTTGAAATATTTGTACTTGGGCTTTGATCTGAAGTTATATGGGATTAAAGAAGTATAAATCAAGACCTAGAGGCAAGCACAGTTGCAGTAGATTATAGAAAGATCCTCCCTATATTAAGGGACCCCACAAGGCTACATTCACAATACAAATACAGTGAAAACACCAATAAATCTAAGCCTGCTCTCTCCCTCCAGCTCCAGGGGATTCTATAGAAGTCTGCCTGGTGCTGAATAGAGCAGCAGGAAAACAAAACAAAAAACCCAAAAACATGCCAGGGGAAGTTGAAGCTACAGATTGATCCTCATTTTCTTTTTCTGAGATGAGGTCTCTTTATGTTGCCCAGGCTGGTCTTGAAATCCTGGCCTCAAGTGATCCTTCTCCTTCAACCTACCGAGTAGCTGAAACTATAGGTGTGAACCATCATGCCTGGCCCTCATGTATATTTGTAACTTAAACATGCATAGGTTTAATATACATAGCCGAGGAACATCAAGTCATAAACTTAATTTGTGGTAGCTCATTGTTGATAGTGTTTCCAATATCCTGGCTGAAATAAATAAAAATCCATTTCGAAGGATGGAACATGCAACCTAGGCTTTGTGGACCCCCTACAAATAAATTCTTAAGGGCAATCAACTATGAAAAATTCTTAAGGGCAATCAACTATGTGAGTCTCACAAAGTAAGAAAGACAACATGAATGAGAAGTTTCAGGACAATTGGAAATATCAGAAAAATTTTAAAGCAAACTCTACTTAACATAAATTAATAAATAGATGACATACTTACAGCTGTCTACACGGAACAGATTGAAAGGGAACACTGAGTTCCAGGGAAGTGTATTGCATGATTATCATAATCAAGACATGACCGGTTAATGATAATGAATTTCACGGATAGAAAGCAAGTTACCTACAGTTGAAGAAAACACTTCAGTCTTCTCCCGCACAATATTTAATACCAAAATACAATGGAAATATTTACAAGGTTCTGTGGGAAAGAAATTATGGCTCAATTTTACACCTAGTCAAGATGTAGCTCAAGTACAAGGATAGCAATGCAGCAAACATGAAAGAATTAAAAAACACTGCATTAGTGCTGAGTGCTTATTGATAAAAAGATTACCTAAGGATACGTTTCAACCAAGTTATAAATAAATGGAGAAATTATGATGTAAGGATTAATGTTTTACATTTAAAAACTTTGGAGAAAAAAAGATGACTGAAAAATTTTACACCCAACTAAATTGTATTTTTCAAGCAAGTGAGAATTCAAAAATATAGCGCCTGTGGACTCTTCTCTAAATGACTACATATAATGAAATCAAGAGACGAAACAACGTAAATTATTCAGATACAAGAAAGCTGGGATAATATGACTGACGGTAAGGAGTGCATTTCATTGTAGTTTGAGTATATCAGTTTATCTCAATTTTCTCCTAAAACATTATATGAATGGCAGAGAGCAAGAGTTTAAAATAAATGAACCCATGAAGACAAAAATAATGAGAGAAGAATGGACAGCAGAGGAGACAAGTCACTAAAATTGTGGAAGATGCAAAGCATATAGACAGTTCGTAACTGACAGTTTTTTTCCTACTCTTCAATGAAAAGAAGGAAGAAAAGATTAATAAGAAAATAAAATCTAGTTAAAGCAATAATTCACACTAAGGGCTGAGGGTGAAGCTAGAAATATTGGCTGAAAATCTATATAAGGAGTATTTACATAAGAGAATTCCTTTCCCAGTAAGTGAAGCAAGGTGCCTCTTCTGTTCTTATAGTGGCAGAAAATGGGAGGTAACATATCTGCAGAGCTTCAATAGAAAGGGCTCTGGACTGAGGGATGCCAGCACAACTTAGGGCAGGACTGAGATCTTAGTGAGATAAGGGTTAAATAATTCTACAACTAATTAGGACCCCATCTCTCAAACCAAGGAGCTCTCAAAGTGCTAAGTGTGAACTTTATAGTATCTTTCTTCCCACTCACCCTCCATCCTTATTGCATTCCTCTCTGAAGAACAATGTAGACCCAAAAGACCTACAGATATTGACTTTTTGTTCCCAAATGAAATACTTCCTGTTTCATATCTTAAGGTTTGGTCCACCACTCAGCTAGTCCCACCCAAATGTAAAATATCTAACCAGCTTTTTAATGCTTCACGGGGAAAAAATGAAAGAAAAAAAAAACCGCACATTTGGCTTCATCAAAAATTTAAAATTTGTAGTCAAAGAATGCTGTAAAGTGAAAAGAAATCTCACAGAATGGGAGAAAATCTTTGTAAATCATATATCTGATAAGGGTCTAGTATCCAGAATATATAAAGAACTAATATGATTCAACAATAAAAAGGATTAAAAATTCAATTAGAAAATTGGCCCCCAAACGAGTAGACATTTCTTTCTTTTATTTCATTTATGTATTTATTTTTGAGTCAAAGCCTCCCAGGTTAGAGTGCAGAGGCACAATTACAGCCACTGCAGCCTTAACCTGTTGGGCAGGCAAGTAGCTGGGACCTCAGGCATGCGCCACTACATCTGGCTAATTTTTTTAATTTGTTGTAGAGATGAGGTCTCGCCATGTTGCTCAGGCTAGTATCAAATCCCTGAGCTCAGGCAATACTCCTGCTTCCGCCTCCCAAAGTGCTGGGGTTACAGGCATGAGGCCAGACATTTCTTTAAAGAAGATATTCACATGGTCAATAAGCATATGAAAAGATACTCAACATCACTATCCATTTGGCAAATGTAATTCAAGTCCCAATAGGATACTATTTCATACCTTCTAGAGTGGCTATACCCCAAGAGAAAATCACAAGTGTTGGTGAGGATGTGGAGATATTAGAGCCCTCATACTCTGTCAAGAGGAATGCAAAATGATGCAGTAACTTTAGAAAACAATTTGGCAATTCCTCAAAAAAGTACGACCCAGCAATTCCAATCTTGGGTATGTACTCAAGAGAGCTAAAAACTATGCCCACACAAAAATTTGTACATGAATGTTCTTAGCAGCATATTCATAATAGCCAAAGGTGAAAGCAAACCCAAATGTTCGTCAACTGTTGAACAAACAAAATATGACAATTCATACAATAAAATATTATTCGGCAGTAGCAAGGAATGACATAATGATGCATGCTATAATATGAATACACTTTGAAAATATTATGCTAAGTGAAAGAAGCCAGACACAAAAGCTACATATTGCATGACTTCAATATATGAAATCTCCAGAACAGGCAAATCCAAAGGGACAGAAAGTTGATTAGTGGTTTCCAGGGGCTGGAAGGAAGACAGAATGGAGAACAACTGCTGATAATTACCAGGTTTCTTTTTGAAATGACGAAAATTTTCCAGAATTTGATAGTGGCAATAATAATTGTAGTTTTTTGAATATATTGAAAACCCTTGAACTCAATTTTTAAAAAGGTAAATATTATGGTATGTGAATTATATCTCACCCCTTAAATTAAAGGGATGTTATAGAAATAAGCATTCAGAACAAGAAAGAGATTTTTGAAAGTAAACCTATCATAGCAAAGGTACTCAGAAGCATACAAAAAGAGAGAATGTACTGAATCTGGGAAAATAAAGACAAAAGATAGTAAATAGAACAAGAACAAGAAAAATTAAATATCAACTCAGTTCACTATACAACTAGAAGAAGTTACAGAATAAAAAATTTTTAAAAATTGAGTGGAGGAAATAATTTTTTTTAATTAAAGGAAAACCTGTTCTAGTCTGAAGAACATATCTCAAGATTGACAGGTCTCATTGAGCACAATAAATGAAAAATCCTTACACTATGACATACTGATAAAATTCTAGAACACTGGATATAAATATAAGAATATTAATTTATCTAGAATAATGTTTCTCAGCCTCAGCACTATTGGCAGCTGTGACCATCAAAAATGTTTCCATTTTTTTATCCAGTCCAGCTTCGATGGGCAACATGGTTGGTTCCATGTTTTTGCTATTGTGAATAGAGCTGCAACAAACATACCATAAAGAAGGGCAAATATATGGATTTTGCAACAACTTGGATGGATTTGGAGTTGATCATACTCAGTGATTTATCAAAGAAACAAAGAACTGAGTTCCATATGTTCTCACTCATAAACTGACCTTGAACAATTACAGTGCTATAAGAAAGTGATTGGCAGTAGTGGGAAACTGTGTGTAGGGGGGGATTGGCAGTTAAGGGAAACTGCTAGGGGATGGAGGGGCATACCTCATCAACAAGGGAACCTGCATGATCAATGTTTATATACCTAACCCTGAAATGTATCCCACATCTTTATAATAAAAATTTTAAAAAATATTTCCAGACACTGCCAAATCTTGCTGGGTGGGAAAATTGCTGTCAGTTGACAACCGGGGATTTAGAGAGAAAACAAAGGTTTTTCAGAAAAGGATGGGCAATCATAATGCTGATGAACATCTCAACATTGGGGATTAGAAGACAGTGGAAAAATACCTTCAAAATGCTAGCAGTAAATAACTGAACCTATGATTCCAACTCAACAAAATATTCAAATAGACATTTGATTTTTTAACATCTGAAATTTTTAGGTATTTAAGCTTTCAAAAGTCTTATTACCAAATATTCTTGTGAACTCAAGGGAGTAAATCAAACAAGAGGAAGACATAACATTCAGAAAAGGATTTCAAGTGGAGGAGGGAGATAGAAGGAACTCCCCGGCTAGCGGGTAAAGCAAACAGCCAGCTGTGTAATCTGCTCAATTGTTCACTATCTAGAGAGCAATTAGTGAATAACTGAGGAAGCCTCTGAAGAGTTTCAGGATGGCTACAATAGAAAATAATGAAGTGGATAGATTTTTTTATGAGTGTAAACACAAAATTAGGAGCTTTAGCCTTTACAAAATGTGAGAATAATTTTAAAACATATAATACGTGTAAGCAAATTGGAAAAGAAGACATTATCTCAAATGTAAAGAAAGGAGGCTTTTCTTTTTTACTTTTAAGACTTGGGTGTAAGTAATATTTACATCATTATAATTTATTATTTTATTTTATTTTGAGTTGGAGTCTCACTCGGTCACCCAGACTCGGTCGCCCAGACCGGGAGTGGCCACTGCAGCCTCGACCTGCTGGGCTCCGGCGATCCTTCCACCTCAGCCTTCCGAGTAGCCAAAATTACAGGCATGCGCTACCATGCCCGGCTGATTTTTTGATTTATTGTAGAGATGAGGTCTCGCTGCCCAGGCGGGTCTCGAACCTGTGGGCTCAGGCAATCCACTCACCTCAGCCTACCAAAGGCGCAGGATTACAGGCTGAGCCACCGAGCCCTGCTCCATTATAATTATATAAACTCGTCTACACAGACTTTTGATATTGCTATGTAGAGGAAATGTGCAAGCATGTGTGTGTGTATCCCCTAAGAAATGAAGGACACGGATAATATCTAAAACTATATTTAAAATATGGAAAAAATAATTTAAAACATCAAAAATGATTACCTCTGGACAGTCAGACTTGAATTTAAAAAAGGTAGCCTTGCATGTCTTTATATTAAATGTTTAAAATATGAAATGTGAAAACAATTATGGGAAGTAGCCTTCCAAAATATATTGTAAATTTTATAAACATTGATAAGGTAACTATATATATATACATATCACAAAAAGTATAAATATGATAAAGAAGGGAAGGGATGGGAAAAGAATGTTTATTTTATTTGCTCATTTTTCTTTTCTTTTCTTTTTTTTTTTTGAGTCAGAAGTCTCACTCTGTCACCTAGGATGGAGTGCAGTGGCATGATCATGGCTTCCCACACCCTGACCTCCTGGGCTCAGGCAATCCTTCTGCCTCAGTCTCCCAAGCTGCTGGTACTATAGGCACATGTCACAACATCTGGTCACTTAAATAAAAATTTTTGTAGCGATGAGGTCTCACTACATTGCCCAGGCTGATCTTAAATCCCTAGGCTGAAGCAATTCTCCAATCTTGGACTCCCAACGTGATGGAATTACAAATGTGAAGCACCACACCCTGCTTATTTGCTCTTTTTTCAACAGGCAGTTAAGTAATGTTAATATCTTGATATGCATCATAATCTTGCTGTTGTAGACCTTATAGGGATTATTTATCTAAATTTAAGCAAACTCAGTTTCACATTTTGTTTTATTATATTCAATCTTATAGTTTTACTTAAAGGTTATCATCTTAGTATAGATCTATTTTATAAAATCATTTTCATCAGTTAATTTACTCTCATATGCAGTCATAGAAATATTTTAGAATAATATTGACTTAAGTTACTTGAGTGGTGGAATAATGATGTTAATTTGCTCTCTCTTTTATACTCATTGCATATGTAAAAATCATGCGGCTATATTGTTTTAAAGAAATAAGAACCGTTATTTCCATATGAAACCATTTATGATGAAAAAGTAATCACAAGTCTACGAACTTTGTTCTATTTTTTTTTTCATGTAATGGGGATTGAACCGTTTAAAACAACAGTAGATGGTTTAATTAAATGATATTAATTTAGAAAGAAAATATTCAACTAAGAAAACATCATCCAGATAAAATATTGTTTCATTTCAGGAAAGAATAGTGTTTTTGAAAAAACACAATAGAAATCCAACTATTTGCAAGATAACTAAAATTTTTGCATAAATAAAAATTACAATAGAGATTCATGCTGATGAAAATCAGGAAGTTTGAAACACAACTCGCTTAATCATGACACGATATCAATGGACAAGATCAAATATTGGGAACCTGAAAACACTTGTGACTTCCAAAAATCTAACCAAAACCAAGAACAACAATCCTGAAAAACACCACTTCTCTGCTGTTGTGTACACATGCACTATGTGAGATGGCCACAGCAACAAAACAGAATGTAAAATTGTCCAGCAGGTTCAAATAGCTCTAAATATGATAAAAATCACTAATGTGTGGATATGTGGCTCTATATGAAAGAAAGGATTTGCAACTTATAGATCAATTAGGGGATTCTATCATTTATCAATCACGACGTGCTGTCAGGTTCCTAATTGAACCCAAAATGATTCGTAGAGTTGGAGTTTTTCTCGCTGTCCCTACCAGTCCCTTCATCCAACAAGTTGGGAAGTATCGGTTTAAGAAACTGGAACTCGCCGGCCCCCGAGCCCCCGGTCAGGCACACCTCATACCCGCAGCTCCGCGACAGCGTCCCGGCGCCGCCGACGGCCGCCAGGCGGCCCGCGACAAGCCCTCGGGCCCCGGGCCGCCCCCAGCCACCGCCACCCCGTGTCGGATGCCCCGTTGCGCCGACGACAAAATCTCTGTGTACAGTATTTTAATCACGCCAACAAATACTTGAATTAACATAATATAAGATAATGGAAGCCAAGGTTCTTGATTTGTAAATGAACCCTCTAAATAGCAGTTTTCATAGATCATAGGTGGTACATGTCTTAAAAAATGTTCTCTACAGATATAATTTCCCCCAGTAGTTTTTGCAAGATCACTTTAAAAATATGTGAAAAAAAAAACCCATATTTTAGGGTACTTTATTTTGATGTTCCTTCACGGCCTGTCATCTGTCATGTGATGCTATACC
>NW_007233399.1:23506-27619 GCF_000164805.1 Carlito syrichta | reverse complement strand
GAATGGAAAGGTATGGAACAGAATGAGGTGGATTGGAATGGAAGGGAATGGAATGGAGTGAAGTGGAATAGAATGGAGTGGAGTGGAATGGAGTGGAATGGAATGGAATGTAGAGGAATGGAATGAAATGGAAAGGAATGAAATGAAGAGGAATGCAATGGAATGGAGAGGAATGGAATGGAGTGAAATTGACTGGAATGGAATGGAGAATAAATGAATGTAAGAGAGAGGAATGAAATGCAATGGAATGGAATACATTGGAATGGAATGGATTGGAATGGATAGAAATTGAATGGAGAGGAATGGAATGGAAGGAATGGAATGGAATTGAATGGAGTGGAATGGAGAGGAATGGAATGGAATGGAGAGAAATGAAATGGAATGGAGAGGAATGGAATTGAATGGAGTGGAGTGGAGAGGAAAGGAATGGAGAGGAATGGAATGGAATGGAATGGAGAGGAACGGAGGAATGGAAAGGAATGGAGAGAAATGGGACGGAAAGGAATGGAGTGGAATAGAATGGAGAGGAGTGGAATGGAATAGAATGGAATTTCCTGGAATGGAGTGGAGTGGAGTGCAATGAAATGGAATTTATTGGAATGGAGAGGAATGGCATGGAATGGAGTGGAGTGGAATGGAATGAAGTGGAATAGATTGGAATGGAATGGAATGTAAAGAAATGGAGAGGAATGGAATGGAACTGAGAGGAATGGAATGGAATGAAATGGAGAGTAATGGAATGGAGAGCAATAGAATGGAATGGAATGCAACTGAGGGGAATGGAATGGAGATTAATGGAACAGATGGAATGCAATGGAAGGAATGGGGAGGAATGGAATGGGATGGAATATAATGGAGAGGAATGGGATGGAATGACGAGGATTGAAATGGAATGGAATCGATAAGAATGGAATGGAATGGAATAGAATGGAATCAATAGGAATGGAATAGAATGGAATGAAATAGAATGGAGCGGAATGGATTGTAATTGAGTGGAATATAGAGAAATGGAGTGGAATAGAGTGGAATGGAACGGAGAGAACTGGAATACAATGGAATGGAATGGAGAGGAATGGAATGAAATGAAATGGAATGGAGAGGAATGGAATGGAATGGAGAGTAATGGAATGGAACTGAGAGGAATAAAATAGAATGGAATAGAATGGAATAAAATGGAGAGGAATGGAGTGGAGTGGAATGGAAGGGAATGGAATGGAGACGAATGGAAAGGAATGGCGAGAAATGGAATGGAAAGGAATAAGGAGGAATGGAATGGAAAGGAATGGAATGGACAGGAATGGAATGGAATGGAACGGAATGGAGGGGATGGATAGGAATGGACTGAAATGGAATGGAAAGGAATGGAAAGGAAATGAATGGAATGGAGAGGGGAAGAATAGAGTGGAATGAAATGGAATGGAAAGGAATGGAATGGAATGGAGAGGAGTAGAATAGAGTGGAATGGAATGGAATAGAATGGAATGGGATCAAGAGAAATGGAATGGAGAGGAATGGAAAGGAATGGAATGGAGAGGAACAAGGGAATGGAATGTAATGGAGAGGAATAGAATGGAATGAAATGAAATAGAGAGGATTGGAATGGATTGGAGAGGAAAGGAATGGAATTGAATGGAATAGAATGGAGAGGGATGGAATGGAATGGAGTGTGATGGAATGGTATGGGACAGAGTGGAAAAGAATGGAATGGAATGGAATGGAGGGGAATGGTATTGATTGGGATGGAATGGAATTGAATGGGGAGGAATTGAGTGGAATGTTATGGAATGCTTTGTTGTGGAATGAATGAAGGGGAATGGACTGTAAAGGAATGGAATGGAATGGAATGGAGAGGGATGGAATGGAATGGAGTGTGATGGAATGGTATAGAACAGAGTGGAAAAGAATGGAATCAAATGGAATGGTATTGATTGGAATGGAATGGATTTGAAAGGGGAGGAATTGAATAGAATGGTATGGGATGCTTTGGTGTGGAATGAATGCCACGGAATTGAATGGAAACTAATGGAATGGAATGGAGAGGAAAGGAAAAGATAGGAAAAGAATGAAAAGGAACAGGGAGGAATGGACAGGGATGAAGGGGCGCGTGATGTAATGGAATGGAATGGAAATGAATGGAAAGGAGAGGAAAGGCGGCGAATGGAGAGTAGTGGAGAGGAATTTAAAGTAATGGAATGAAATTGAATGGTAAGAAATGGAATGGAATGGAATTTAATGGAGAGAAATGGAAGGGTAGGAATGGAAAGGAGAGGAATGGAATGGAATAGAATGAAAGGGAGAGGAATGAAATGGAATGGAAAGGAAATGAATGGTTTGAGGAGAAATGTAAAAGAATGGAGAGGATTGGACAGGTTTTAAGTAATGTACTCGACTGGAATGCAAAGGAATGGAATTGAGAGGAATGAGTGGAATAGAATGGATGGAATGATTTGGAATGGAACCATATTGAAAGGAATGGAATGGAATAGAAAGAGGAGCAATGGAATGGAAAGGAGAGGAATGGGATGAAGAAAAATCGAATATATTGGAATGGAATGAACAGGAAAAGAAGGGAATGGAACAGAATGTGGAGGAACAGAACTGAATGAAGAGGAGGGAGAGGAACAGAATGAAACGGAATGGAATGGAACTGAACGGAATGGGAGGAAAGGAATGGAATGGAATGTAGTGGAATGGAAACGAATGGATTTAAAAGGAAAGGGGAGGCAAGGAATGGGATAGAATATAAAGCAATGAAATGCAACAGAGTGGGATGGAATGGAATGCAATGGAATGGACAGGATTGAAATGTGATGGAGAGGTATAGAATATATTGGACTCGAAAGTAATGGAATGGAATTGAATAGAATGGAATGGAGAGTTATACAATAGAATGGAATGGTATGAATTGGAATAGAATGAACTGGAATGGAATTGAATGGAATAAAATGGAATAAAGAGGGAAGGAATGGAATAGAATATAATGAAATACAACGCAATGGAGTGGAATGGAAAGGAATGGAATAAATGGAATATAGGGTAATGGAATGGAATGGAGAGGTATAGAATGAATTGGAATATAATGGAATGGAATGGAATGGAATGGAATGGAATGGAACGGAATGGAATGGAATGGAATGGAATGGACCGGAACGTAGGGGAATGGAATGGAATGGAGAGTTATAGATTGTAGTGTAATGTAATTGAATGGAATGGAATGGAATGGGAAGGAATGGAGAGGAATGGAATGGAGTGTAGTGGACTGGAATGGAGGGACAGAATTGAAGTGGCAAGTAATGGAGAGGAATGGAATGGAATATAATGGAAACAAGAGGAATGGACTGGAGAGGAATGGGATGGAATGGACAGGAATGGAAAGGAATGGATTGTAGAGGAATGGAATGGAGAGGAAGGAAATGGAAAGGAGAGGGGTAGAGAGGAATGGAATGGAATAGAATGGAATGGAATGGAGAGGGATGAAATGGAGTTGAGAGGAATGGAATGGAATGGAAAAGAATGGAGAGGAATGGAATAGAATGGAATGGGATGGAATGGAAGTGAATGGAGAGGAAAGGAATGGAATGGAATGGAAAGGAGTGTACTGGAATGGAATGAACTGGAATGGAGAGTAGTCTCATGGAATTTAATGGATTGGGGAGGAATGGAATGGAAGGGATTGGAGGGGACTGGAATGAAAAGGCATCAATTGGACTGCATAGGTATGTAATGTAATGGGATGGAAGGGAGTGGAGAGGAATGGAATGGAAAGGAATGGCATGGAAAGGATGGGAATGTAGAGGACTGGAATGGAATGGAACCCATTGGATTGCATAGGTATGTAATGGAATGAAATGGAATGGAATTGAGAGGAATGAAATGGAATGTAGTGGAATTCAGAGTAATGGAATAGAGAGACATGGAATAGAAGGAATGAAATGGAGAACAATGGAAGGGAATGGAAAGGAATGGAAAGGAATGCAATAAAATGGAGAGGAATAGAATAAAATGGAGAGGGATGGAATGGAACAGAATAGAATGGAATGTAGTGGAATGGAGAGGAATGGAATGGAATGGAATGCGATTGAGAGAATGGAATGCCGTGGAACTGTCTAGAAT
>NW_007233399.1:13179-23486 GCF_000164805.1 Carlito syrichta | reverse complement strand
GAAAGGAATGGAAGGGAATGGAATGGAATGAAAAGAAATGTAATGAAATAATATGGAGATGAATGGAAAGTAGAGGAATGAAGGAATGGAGAGGAATGGAGAGGAATGAACAGGAATGTAAAGCATTGAAATAGAATGGAATGGAAAGGACTGGAATGAAATCAAATGGAATGGGCAGGAAAGGCATGACACAGGATTAAATCTAGGCGAATGGTAAGGAATGAAATAGAATGGAACGGAATGTAGAAAAATGGAAATGAATGTAATGGAATTGAATATAATGGAATGGAATGGAGACGGAAGATGTGGAATGGAATGCAATTGAATGAATTGGAGTGGAATGGAGAGGAATAAAATGGAATGGAGAGGAAAAGAATGGATTAGAATGTGACGGAATGGAAAGAAATGGAATAGTGAGGAATGTAATGGAATGGAATGGAGAGGAATGGATGGTAGGAAAGCAATTGAGAGGAATGGAATGGAATAGAATGAAAGGGAGCGGAATGGAATGGAATGGAGTGAGTGAATTGAAGAGGATTGGTGAAGAATGGAGAGAAATGGAAGGTAAAGTAATGGAATAGAGAAGAATGGAATGGAAAGAACAAGAACAGAGAGAAATGGAACGGAATAGAATGGAATGGAATGGAGAGGGATGGAATGGAGTGGAGAGGATTGGAATGGAATGGAGAGGAATGGAATGGAATGGAATGTAGAGGAATGGAAAGGAAGGGAATGGAATGGAATGGAATGTAAAGAATGACATAGAATTCAATGGAAAGGAGAGGAATGGAATGAAGTAGAATGAAATGGAATGGACACGAATCTAATGCAATGGAGAGAAATGGAACAGAATGGAATGGAGTGGAGAGGAATGGAATGGAAAGGAAAGTAATGGAGAGAAGTGAAATGGAATGGAATGGAATAGAATGGAATGGAGTGGAACGGAATAGAATAAAGAGGAGTAGAATGCAGTGGAATGGAATGGAATGGAATGGAATTGAGAGGATTGGAAAGGAATGGAAAGGAAGGAATGGGGAGGAATGGAATGCAATGGAATGGAAAGGAGAGGGATGGAATGGAGAAGTATGGAATGCAATGGAATGGAATGGAATGGAATATAATGGAATGGAATGGAATGGAGAAGAATGGAATGGAATGGATCCGTGTGGGAAAAAAATGGAATGGAATGGAATGAAGTTGATTGAAATGAAATGGATCTTAATGCGGATTGAGTGCTAAGGAATGGAGTGTTTAGGGGTGGAATGGAATGCAGAGGAATGGAATAAAAAAGGAATGGAATGGAATTGAAAGGAAAGAAGAGGAGAAAAAAGGAATGAAACGGAATAGTGTGGAATGCAATGGGATGAAATGGAGAGGGATGGAATGGAAATGAATGGAAAGGATAGGAAAGGATGTCAAAATGAGAGTAATGCAGAGGAATGGAGAGGGATGAAATCGAATGGAATTGAAATGAATGGAAAGGAGAGAAGTGGCGGCAACTGGAAAGGAATGGAGAGGAATGGAAAGGAAAGTTATGTTATGGAAAAAGATGGAATGGTAAGAAATGGAATGGAATAGAATGGAGAGGAATGGAAGGGTTGAAATGGAATGGAATGGATTGAAAGGAAGAGGAATGGAATTTAATGGAATGGAGATGAATGGATTGAAGAGAAATGGAGAAGAATGGAGGGCCATGGAGAGAAAAGGACAGGTTTTATGTAATGTAATGGACTAGAATGAAGAAAAATGGAATGGAGAGGAATGCACGGAATGGAATGGATGGAATGGATAGGAATGGATCGGTATGAAATTGAATGGAATGGAATTGAATGGATTGGAATGGAATGGAATGGAGAGGAATGGAATGGAGTGGAATGGACCAAAATGGAGAGGCAGGTAATGGAGAGGAATGGAATGAAATATAATGGAAATGAGAGGAATGGAATGGAGGGGAACGTAAGGGAATGTAATGAAATGGAGAGGATTGGAATAGAATGAAATGGTATGGAAAGGAATAGAATGCAATGGAGAATAATGAAATAGAATGGAATTTAACCAAATGGAATGGAGGGGGATGAAATGGATTGGAGTAGAGTCGACAGGAATGGAATGGAATGGAATGGAATGCTATAAGGTGGAATGGAATGCAGGGGAATGGAATGGAATGAAGAGGAAAGGAGAGGAGAAGAAATGAAAGGAATGGAATAGAGTGGATTGGATTTGGGATTAAATGGAGATGAATGGAATGGAATGGAGATAAATGGAGAGGCATTGAGATGGATTTTATGGAATAGAATGGAATGGAATGGGATGGGATGGATGGAGAGGAATGGCAGTGAATGGACAGGAATGGAAGGAATGGAGTGAAATGGAAGGGAAGTGATTGGAGAGTAATGTAATGTAATGTAAAGTATAGGAATGGACTGCAATGGAATAGAGGAATAGAATGGAATGGAGTGGAATGAGGAAGAATGGAATGGAGAGGAATGGAATGGAAGAAATAAAATGGAGAGGAATGGAAGAGAATGGAATGGAATGGAGAAGAATAGAATAGAATGGAGAGGATGGAATGGAACAGAAATGAATGGAATGGAGATAAATGGAAAGCAATGGAATTGAATGCTATGGAGTGGAATGGAATACAGTGGAATGGAGAGGTATGGAATGGAATGAAAAGGAATGCTATGGAGAAGAATGGAATGCAGTGCATGGCAAGGAATGGAATACATAGGAATGGCGAGGAAAGGAAAGGAATGGAATTGAATGGAATGGAGAGGAATGTAACAGAATGGAATGGAGATGAATGGAAGGTAGACGAATGGATACGAATGGAAAAAAATGGAGAGGAATGAACAGGAATGTAATTTATTGAAATGTTATGGAATTGAAGGAATGAATGGAGTGGAATGGACAAGAATGGCATGGAATGGACTGAACGAGAGAAGGATGAATTGGAATGGAATGGAATAGGAGTGAATGGAGAGGAAAGGAATGGAATGGAATGTAAAAGAATGGAATTTAATATAAAGGAATGGATTGGAATGGAATATTATGAAATGGAGAGGAAGGAATGGAATGAACTGGATGAACAGTATTCTCATGGAATGATATGGACTGGAGAGGAGTGGTATGACATTGAATGGCATGGGAGTGAAGGGTGAGGAAAGGAATGGAATGGAATGGAAAGGATTAGATTGGAATGGTATGGAATGAGAGGAACGGAATGGAATGGGATGGAATGGAATGAACTGGAATGGAGAGGGGACTCATGGAATGGAATGGACTGATGAGGAATACTATGGAATGGAATGGTATGGAATGCAAGGGTATGGAGAGGATTTAAAAGGAATGGAGTCGATTGGAATGCACAGGTATGTAACGGAATGGAATGGAATGGAAAGGAATGGAATGGGATGGAATTGAGAGGAATGAAATGGAATGGAGTTGAATGGGGAGGTGTGGAATAGAGAGGAATGGAATGGTATTAATGATGTGGAGAGGAATGGTAGGAAATGGAATGGAATGGAGTGAAAAGGGATCAAATGGAGAGAGATGGAATGGAATAGATTGCAATGGAATGCAATGGAATTGAGAGAAATGGAATGGAATGGAATGGTAGGGAATGGAATGGAAAGGAATGTAATAGAATGGATGCAATGGAGAGGAAAGGAACACAGTGGAATGGAATGGAAGGGAGGGGAATGGAGAGGAAAGGAAAAGAGTGGAATGGCATGGAGTGAAGAGAAATGGAATGAAATGGTATGGAGATGAATGGATCATGAAGAATGGAGATGAATGGAGAAGAATTGAGAGGAATGAACAGGAATAAAAAGCATTGAAATCGAATGGAATGGAAAGGAATGGAATGAAATCGAATGGAAAGGTCAGGAATAGCATGAAATTGAATTAAATATATTAAAAGGTAAGGAATGGGATAGAATGGACGAGGATGTAAAGGAATAGAAATTAATGGAATGGAATTGAATGGATTGGAATGGAATGGAGAGGGATGATGTGGAATAGAATGGAATGGAATGGGCGGAGAGGAATAAAAAGGAATAGAGTGGAATAGAATGGAATGAAATGGAATGGAGAGGAATGGAATGGAAAGGAAAGGAATTGAATGGAATGGAATGGAATTGACTAGAATGGAATGGAGAGGGATGGAATGGAATGGAATGTACAGGAATGGTATGGAGAGGGAAGGAATAGAATAGGATAAAATGGAATTAAGTGGAATGGAAGGAAATGCTACAGCGAGGAATAGAGAGGAAAGTACTGGAAGGGAATGAAGGGGAATAGATTGGATTGGAGAGTTATGGAATGGAATGGAGAGAAATGGAATGGAAAGGAATGTAGAGTCATGGAATGGAAAGGAGAGGAATGGAGAGGAATGGAATGGAATGGAATGCAATGGAATGGAATGGACTAGAGTGGAGAAGGATGGAATGGAATGGAAGGAATGGAATGGAACAATGTAGAGATATGGGTTGGAATGGAAAGGAAAGGAATGGAGAGGAATGGCATGGAATGGAGAGGAAAGGAATGCAATGTAATATCATGGTATGGAAGAGAATGGATAGGAATGGAGTGAAGGGAAGTGAAATAGAATGCTGCAGAGAGTAAAGGAATGGAATGGAATAAAGAGGAATGGAATGGACTGGAGAGTTATAGAATGGAGTGGTATGGAAGAGAATCGAGTTGAATGGAATGGAATGGAATCGAGAAGAATGGAAAGGAATGGAATGGAATAGAATGGATCTGAGAGGAGTGGAATGGAATGGAGGGGGAATGGAGAGCATGCTATGGAATGGAATGGACAGGAATTGAGAGGCAGGTAATGGAGAGGAATGAAATGGAATATAATGGAAAGGAAAGGCATGGAATGGAGAGGAAAGGAATGGAATAGAAAGGAATGGGATGGAATGGAATAGAGTAGAATGAAACTGTGATGAAATGGAGAGGAATAGAATGAAATGGATTGGAGAGGAGTAGAATGGAGTGGAATTGAATGCAATAGAATAGAATGGAATGGAATCGAGAGGAATGAAATGGAGAGAAATGGCACAGAATGGGATGGCGAAGAACGGAAGGGCATGGTATGACATGGAGAACAATGGAACGGAATGAAGTAGAATGGAGAGGAATGGAAAGAAATGGAGAGGAATAGAATGGAATTGAATTGAATGGAATGGAATGGAGAGGGATGGAATGGAATGGAATGCTAAGGGGTGGAATGGAATGCAGGGTAATGGATTGGAATGGAATGGGGAGGAAAGGAGAGGAGAGGAAATGTATGCAATGAAATAGAGTGGAAAGGAATTGGAATGAAATGGAGAGGAATGGAATGGAATGGAGAGGAATGAAATGGAGACAAATAGAGAGGAATGGAAGGGAATGTTATGTAATGTAACGTTATGGATGGAAACAAATGGATGGAATGTAATGGGTAGGAATGGCATGGAATGTATTGGAATAGAGAGGAATGGAATTTAAGTGAATGGAAAGGAAAGGAATGGAATGAAATGTAAAGGAATGGATTGCAATGGAATGGTATGGAATGGAGAGGAATTGAATGAAATTGAAAGAATCAGAATGGAGAGTAATGTCATGAAATGGAATGGAATGGACATGAATGGCATGGAATGGAGAGGAATGGAGGTAATGGAAAGGAATGGAGAGGAATGGAATGGAAAGGAGAGGAATGAATATGAATGGAATAGATTGGAATTGAATATTATGGCAAGGGATGGAATGGAATAGAATGGAATGGAAAGGAAGGAATGACATATAATGAAATGGATTGGAGAGGAATAGAATGCAATAGGATGGAATGGATTGCAGACGAATGGAATGGAATACAATGGAATGCAGAGGAATGGAACGAAATAGAATGGAATGGAATGTAGAGGGATTGAATGGAGTGGAGAGTAATGGATTAGAGTGGTATGGAATGGAGTGGAAAGTAAAGGAATGGAATGCATAGGAAAGGAAGAGAATGGAATGGAATGGAGACGAATGAAATGGAATGAAAAAAATTGGAGAGTAATGGAATGGAATGGAAAAGAATGGAAGGGAATGGAATGTAATAGAGCAGAAAGGAATGGAATGAAACAGAGTGGAGAGGAATGGTATGGAATGGAATGGATGGAATAGAATGCTATAGGGTGGATTGGAATGCAGGGAAATGGGACGGAATGGAAAGTTATGGAGAGGAAAGGAGAAAAGAGGAAAGGAATGAAATGAAATAGAGAGGAATGGAATTGGGATGAAATGGAGAAGAATGGCATGGAATGGAGATGAAAGGTATGAAGAAGAGTAGAGACGAATGGAGAGGAATGTTATGGAATGGAATGGAATGAAATGGAATTGAGAGGAATCGCATGGAATGAATTGGAATGGAGAGGAATGGAATGAAGTGAATGGAGAGGAATGGAATGGAAAGGAATGTAAAATAATGGATTGGAATGGAATTGTAGTGAATGGAGAGGAATGGAATGGAAAGGAATGGAATGGAAATAAAAAGAATGAAGAGGGATCTCATGGAATGTAAGGCATGGAGAGGAATGGAATGGAAGTGAATTGAATGCATAGGTATGGAATGGATAAGAATGGAATGGAAGGGAATGGAATGGAATTGAGAGGAATAGAATGGAATAGAGTGGAATGGCGAGGAATAGAATGGAGAGTATTGTAATGGAAGGAATGAAATGGATAGGAATGGAAGGGAATGGGATGGAATGGAGAGGAATGGAAAAGAATGGAGAGGAATGGAATGGAATAGAATGGAATGGAATGTAGAGGAATAGAGAGTAATGGAAAGGCTCTGGAGAGGATAGAAATGCAGTGGAATTGAATGGAAAAGAATGGAGAGGAAAGAAAGAAATGGAATGGAATGCAATGGACAGGAATAAGATAAAATGGGATGGAGATGAATGGAAAATAGAGGAATGGAGACAAATGGAGAGGAATGAACAGGAATGCAATGTATTGAAATGGAATAGATTGGAAAGAAATGGAATGGAAATGAAATGGACATGAATGGCATGAAGTGGAATAAATCTGTAGAAATGTAAAGGAATGGAATAGATTTGAAGGGAATGTAGAGGAATGGAAATGAATCAAATGGAATTGAATTTAATGCAATGGAATTGAGGGGAATGGAGTGGATTAGAATGCAATGGAATCTAATGAAGAGAAATGGAATGGAATGGAATGGAATGTAGAGGAATGAAATGCAGGGGAATGGAATGGAATGGAATGGAGAGGAACAAAATAGAATGGAATGCAATGGAAGGAAAAGAAATGAAATGGAAAGGAATGGAATGGAATGGAGATGAATGGAATGGTAGGGATGGAATGGAGAAGAGTGGAATGGAATGGAATGAAATGGAGAGGAAAGGAATCGAATAGAATGAAGAAGAATGGATCGTAGAGGAATGGAGAGAAATGGAGAGGAATGAACATGAATGTAATGAATAGATGTGGAATACAGTGGAAAGGAATGGAATAGAATGGAATGAAATGGACAAGAATGGCATGACAAGGAATGAAATCTAGAGGAATGCAAAGGAATGAAATAAAATGAAAGGGAGTGCAGTGGAATGGAAATGAATGGAATGGAATGGAATGGAGAGGGATGGGATTGAATAGAATGGTATGGAATGGAGAGGAATAGAATGGAATGTAATGAAATGCTACGAGGAATGGCATGCAAGGGAAAAGAATGGAATGGAGAGAGGAATAGAATGGAATGGAATAGAATGGAATGGAATGGAATGAAATGGAGAGAACTGGAATGCAATGGAATGGAGATGAATGGATTGGAGAGGAATAGAGACAAATGTAGACGAATGGCGAGGAAGGGACAGGAATATTTTGGAATGTAAGGGACTGAAATAGAAAGGAATGCAATATACAAGAATTGCATGGAATGGAATGGAATAGAATGGAAGGGAATGAAATGGAATGGTATGGACACGAATGGAATGGAATGGAATGGAATGGAATGGAATGGAATGGAATGGAATGGAATGGAATGGAATGGAAGGGAATGGAATAGAATGGAGAGGAATGGAATGGAATGGAATGGTGGGAATATAATGGAGAATAATGGAATGGAATGGAATGGAGAGGACAGGAAAGGAATGGAATAGAATGAGGAGGAATGGAATGGAGAGGAATGGAATGGAAGGCAATGGAACGAATGGAATGGAATGGAGAGGAATGGAATGGAATGGAATTGAAGGGAGAGGGAAGGAATGCAATATGATAGAATGGAATACAATGGAATGAAGTGCTATGGAATGCCATTGAGAGGAATAGAGAGGAAAGGAATGGAATAGAATGGAGAGTTATAGTATGGAATAAATGGAATGGACTGGAATGGAGAGGAATGGAATGAAGTGGAATGGAGAGGAATGGAAAAGAATGGAATAAACAGGAATGGAATGGATGGAATGGTACGGGGAGTCATGGAATTGAGAGAAATGGAATCGAATGGAATGGCAAAGAAAGGAATGGAGAGGAATGGAGTGGAATAGAAAAGAGTAGTGAAGCATGGAATGTATTGGAGTGGATGGAGAGGAATGGAATGGAATGAATTGAGGAGGAATCGAATTGGAAGGAGAAGAATGGAGAGGAATGTAATGGAATGGAAAGGAATGGAATGGAATGGAGTGGGGAAGAGATGGATGGAATGGAACGGAATGGAAAGGAGCATAACCGCTTGGAGAGGAATAGAATGGACGGGAATGGAATGGAAGGAATGGAGTGGAGAGGAATGGCACGGAATGGAATGGAATGGAGAGGAAAGCAAGGCTATGGAAGGTCATGGAATGGAAGGGAGTGGAATGGAATGGTATAGAATGGAACGGAATCGAATCGAGAGGAATGGAAGGGAATGGAATGGTATAGAATGTAAAGTAGAGGGATGAAATCGAATTGAATGGGATGGAATAGAATGGAATGGAGATGAATAAAATGGAATGGAATTTAATGGAATGGAAAGGAATGAAGTTTGATGGTATGGAATAGAACGGAATGGAATGTAGTGGAATGGAAAGGAATGGAATGGAATGTAAAGGAATACTAGGGAGGGCAATGGAATGCAGGGGAATGGAATGGAAAGAAATGCATTGGAATGGAATGGAGAGGAATGAAATGGAGAAGACACAAATGGAATGGAATGGAAAGGAGAGGAAATTAAGGAAATAGAATGGAATGGGTAGGAACAGAATGGAATGGAGAGACATGGAGAGAAAAGGAATGGAACAGAATGGAATGGAATGGAATGGAATGGAGTGGAGAGGAATGGAATGGAATGGAATGGAATGGTGAGGGAAGGAATGGAATAGAATAAAATGGAATGCAATGGAATGGAGGGGAACGGAATGGAATGCTATGAAGAAGAATAGAGAGGAAATGAAAAGAATGGAATGGAATGTCTTGGAATGGAATTGAGAGGAAAAAATGGTATGTGGAAAGGAATGCAATGGAAGGTCATGAAATGGAATGGAGAGGAATGGATTGGAATGGAATGGAATAGAATGGAAGTTCAGAAATTGAATGGATAGAATCAAATTGAAAGAAATGGAGAAGTGAAGGAATGGAAAGGAATGGAATGGAGATGAATGGAATGCAGAGGAATGGAGATAAATGGCGAGGAATGGAGAGGAATGTTATGTAAGGTAATGGAACAAAATGGAAACAACTGGAATGGAATGGAATGGAGAGGAATGGCACGGAATGGACTAGAATGGAGAGGAATGGAGTGGAATAGAATGGAAATGAATGGAAAGGAATGGAATGCAATGGAGTGTAAAGGAATGTATTGGAATGGAATGGTAGGAAATGGAGAGGAATGGAATGGAATGAAATGGAAAGAACAAGAATGGAGAGGAATCTCATGGAATGGAAGGGAATTGAAAAGAATGAATGGAATGGGATGGAGATGCATGTAATGCAGAGGAATAGAACGGAATATAATGGAATGGAGAGGAATTGAATGGAGAGGAATGGAATGGAATGGAATGGAGAGGAAAGGAATGGAAAGGAGAGGAATGGAAATGGAATGAAATGGAATGCAATGGAATGGAATTGAATGGTATGGAGAGGGGTCAAAGGGAATGGAATGGAATGCAAGGAATGACATAGCATGGAATGGAACTGAGAAGAATGGAATGGAATAGAATGGAATGGAATGGAATGGAGACGAATGGAATGAATAAGAGAGGAATGGCGAGGAATGGAACGGAATGGAAAGGAATGGAGAGGGATGGAATAGAGTGCAAAGGAATGGATTGGAA